>NC_060128.1:122555612-122855612 GCF_021461395.2 Schistocerca americana
TGGTGTGGGCATGGATGTGTGTGATGTCCTTAGATCAGTTAGGTTTAAGTAGTTCTAAATCTAGGGGACTGATGACCTCAGATGTTAAGGCTTAGAGCCTTTCTCACCATGGGCAATGCCGTGGCTGATGGCCTTCACTGTAACAATAGAGAGCTGTGGCGTTTCCATAGAGTTGTCAGTGCTGATAGACAAACAACACTCTGTGAAGTGACCACATATATCAGCATGGAACATATAATGAATGTATCCGTTAGGACAGTGTGGTGAAATCTGGAGTTACTTAACTGTTACAGCTGATGACCGACACGAGTGCCTTTGCTAACAGCACACAACTGCCTACAGAACCTCTCCTGGGCTCATGACCATATCAGTAGGACCCTAGATGACTGAAAAATTGTGGCTTAGTCAGATGAGTCCTGATTTCACTTTGTAAGAGCTGATGGCAGGATCCAAGCATGACTCAGATCCCATGAAGCTATGTTGTTAAGAAGGTTTTTTGCAAGCTGGTGGTGGCCCATAAAAGTGTGAGCAGTGTTTACAATAAATGGACCAGGTCTCCTGGTCCAGCTGAACTGATCATTGACTGGAAATGGTTACGTTCAGCTACTTTGAGACCATTTTCAGCCATTCATGGTCTTCATGTTCCCAAACAAAGACGGAATTCTTATGGATGACAATGTATCATGTCAAAACGTTCTGGGCAATTCAGGTGAATGATCTGGCCACCCACATCATCCAACATGAATCCCACCAAACATTTATGGGACTAATTGAGAGGTCAGCTCATTAATAAAATTTTGCACAAGCAACACTTTCACAATTATGGACAGCTATAGAGGCAGTATGGTTCAGTATTTCTGCAGGGGACTTCCAATGACTTGTTGCGTCCATGGCACATTGAACTGCTGCACTACACAGGACAAAAGGATGTCCGATATGCTATTAGTTTATATCCCATGACTTCTGTCGCATCATTGTAACTCATAACCTTCAAATAGTCAGCAAATCATATACACTCCTCTGTTTTGCCTCATACACACTTCTCTCATTCCATACATGCTCTTTCCCATGATATGTTGTCTTATACATTCTTCTGTACTCTGTCCAAACAGGCCTCAGAAACCAAGTGAGGTGGCACAGTGGTTAATGCACTGGACTCACATTCAGGAGGATGACGGTTCAAACCCACATCCGACCATCCTGATTTAGCTTTCCCACGATTCCCTAAATTGCTATAGGCAAAAGCCGGGATGGTTAATTTGAAAGGGCACAGCTGTCTTCCTTCCCTATCCTTCCCTAATCCCAAATCGAACCAACCAACCAGGCCTCAGAAGGCTGAAGAGTACAGATTGTCTGCTGTGTGATCCTCACCTGGTAGGCATCACTGGATGTGATGAGGAGTGGTACGTGGTCAGTGCACCACTGTCCTAGTTGTTGTCTCTTTTGGGACCAAAGCTTCTTCTCAGTCAAGCAGCTCCTGAGTGGACCCAGCATTCAGCAGCCCTGATGGTCACCCAACCAAGTGCTAGCCAAGCATGGCAGTTCTTAACTTCAGTGATCTGATGGGAACTGGTGTTACCACTACAGGAAGACTGTTGACCTACATTATACACTGTTAGCAAAAGGTGAAGCACACAGAAGACACGGTAGGATGTCAATGTAAATTTGTTCAGGTAACTCACCGTCAGTAGCTATGTAAGTGATCAGAGTACAATGCTCTGTAATAGGTAGAATGGGCATCAGGGTTCATTAGTATTGTCCATGTTTAGTGCTGTTACCAAGCCTTGTGGAGCACACAAGGGGTGAAAACAGCATCAGATAATAAGTGACCACTGTGAAAGACACAGAGGTATCATGTTCTCATTTGAGACAGCTTTATCAGCACCATACTGAGTTTGAAAGGGACCTCACTGTGTGTGTCCATTTGGCCTGCTGGTTGAATTGTGCAATATCCAGATTTGTGGGGAGTCTTGATGTGACAATAACCCAATGTTGGACTGCAAGGAAACGTTAGGAAAGGCACATATGTCATGAGGGTATAGGTCACCCACATCTGACCCACAATGGAAGCTCACCAATTGGTGTACCAAACACACTGTAATCCTTTCATGTCTGCACCTGTCAGCCAAGAACATTCTCTCCAACATTCTGTGTCATCCCATACCATCGATCTGAGAATACATTCAGCTGGACTGTGGAATTACTGTCCTATGCTTAGGCTGCCACTAACACCAAAATGCAAATGGTTGCATCTGTGCTGTGCCCAGGCAGCATGGACTGCTGGTGAATGGCATCATATGGTGTTCAGCAATTAATCACAGTTCTGCACTAACCTGGATGACCATTGTTGGTGGGTATGGTGGCAACCTGGGGAGAGATCCCATTCTGCCAATGTTTTGGAGGGGCACTGCGATGTCATGGTGAGACATGCCATAAGATCTGACTTCAGGTCATGGCTGATAGTGACTGAGCAAACCCTGATGGCCAAGAGGGCATGTTACAGACCTCCTGTCCCCTTTGTGTTATCTCCCATGCAATGCTTTGACAATGACACGGTGGTGTTCGCAGAGTCTAAGATGATTTGTAATGAAGTGAAAGGTGCAAATAGCAAATTTGATGCATTCAGGAAAAAAACCAAAAACAAAAAACAAAAAGCATGATACTGAGAGTACAAGGGGAGAAGGTTCAAATCACAATAGGCAAACAACAATCAGAACAAGTCACAAAATTCATGTACTTGGGAAATATTTTAACAGACAAACTAAAATGTGAGGCAAATAAGACAGAATAGCAATAGCCAAGGAAGTGTTCAACAGAAAGAAGAAATTACTAAGCCATCCAATGTATACATAAGGGAGGAAAAGAATAACAAAATTCTATGTATGGAGTGCAGTTTTATATGATGCAAAGACGTGGACATTGCAAAAGGATTAGGAAATGAGGGTATGGAGGAAACTAAAAAGTGTGAGCTTGTAAGATAAGGTGAAGAGGTATTGAGAAGAGATGGGAAGAACAGAAACCTCATGGAAATCACATTGAAAAGGAAGGAAAATTAGCTGAACCTAGCTGCATGCCTTCCAATTCATTTTACCTCCTTCACATATGTTTCATGATTATCCCATAGTGACCTGTATTCAAATGTATATTGCTTAGGAGTTTGGAACACAATGTCCCAGTACAATACACTTTTTCAGAATCATTGTAAGAAAAACAAAGCCGATCAACTGTTCTTTGTATAGTAGTAAGGCTATGTATGTTCAATGTGACCATATCAGCACCTCTTTTGTCCTGATTTCTGATGTCAAAATGACCTCAGCTGATGAAATGGCTGATAACGGTGCTGATGTGTCTTATTAGTGAAGTCACCAGATGACAACTTGTGATAACAGTACTGATATCTCTTCATTGAATGACATTATTTTTGTTGAAATCACAGGTTTGTAACTCTGGATGATGTTGCTAATGCATACATAGTTTGCATTGATGTTAAGTGCCAAAAACTGATAACTGTTGACAGTATAATGTTGCAGCATTGTGATTTGCTTTCATGTTATTTTGTCTCTTATACTGTCAAATACTTAGGTTTGGTGGTTGCCAGCCCTCTTACCTCACCGTGACATTTCCTAGTAGCCCTCTGGTGTGTATGGGATGTGTGATTTGGTTTACAGCCTTCTTGCCTCCTTGATGAATGTGATAACTGTTTTGGATAATCTTAATTCAGAAATCTGGTTTCAAGCTAAACTTTTCTGAAGGATTTGATTGATTGATTTGATTTATTTCGTGTTCCATAGGTCCAACTGTGTTGGATACACAAGGACGTGGAACGAGTCAGTTTTTTACAAATACAATCTGATAATCTTATAGCATATACAGAAAATTGAGTACATAATTATATAAAAATTTATAAAGTGAATTCTTTGGGCAGAAATACAGAAAAAGAAAATACATATTTTCTTAGAATCATTAAAACACTACAGAAACCAGATACGGAGCACACACAGATACAGAGCTCAGGTTAAATAAAATTCTTAGTGGCATTATGTCAACTTGTATTATATAATATTAAAATATTACAATTTATTTAGTTAAAAATTCATCTAGACTGTAAAAAGCTTTTTCTAGCAGAAATATTTTTAGTGCTTTCTTAAACTCACTCTTGTTATGAATCTTTGTCTTTATTTCGGGAGGAAGAGCATTGAAGAGTTTTGCTCCAGTGTAGTGGACACCCTTTTGTGCCAAGCTCAAATTTTTGAGTTCACTGTGTATGTCATTCTTCCTCCGTGTGTTATGCTCATGATAATTACTGTTTGGTTGAAATATATCTATATTCTTACAAACAAAACAAAAATATATTGGCATGTAGTTGTGTATATTTTAAGATTACGAAAACTGTTTCTACAAGAGTCTCTTGGGCGCAATCCACATATAATTCTTAAAGCTCGCTTCTGTGCAATGAACACTTTCCTTGCTAATGGCTGGTTGCCCAAAAAATAATTCCGTACTCAATGAGACAATGAAAATAGCCATAATATGCCACTTTTGCAGTGTTAGGTTCAACACATGTAGTGACAACCTGTAAAGCATAGGTGGCAGAGCTAAGCCTCTTACAGAGATCAATAATATGTGAAGACCAGTTCATTTTCTTGTCAATGTGCACTCCAAGAAATTTTGTTGTTTCCATTCTAACTATTGGTTGATTACCACATGTCACACTTATCTCTCTCTTTTTTTCTGTTTTTGTACAGAATTGAATAAAGCTGGTCTTACTGGAATTTAATAAGAGACCATTCACCTTGAACCAATGAACCATATCTGAGAGTATGTGATTAATGAGTTCCTCAAGATTGTTGTCTGTTCTACTGCTCATAAAAATTGTGATATCATCAGCAAATAATGTAAAATTACACGGCAGGCTTGTACATGATGGTAGATCATTTATAAAAATCAGGAATAATAGTGGCCCAAGAATTGAGCCCTGGGGCACTCCACATGTAATGGAACTCCATTCAGAATCTGAGGAAGTGTCATATACTCCACCCGTGCTATTCAACACAAGTTTTTGTTTTCTGTCTTGGAGGTACGACAGTAGCCAATTGCCTGCAACACCACTTATTCCTACTAATTTTGCTTTTTGCAAGAGAATCTGGTGATCAACACAGTCAAACGCTTTGGATAAATCACGGAAGACACCAAGTGCTAGCATTTTTTCATTAAGGGTTTCTAGGACTTCATTTGCAAGTGCGTAGACTGCGTCTTCTGTTGAACGGCCCTTTTGAAAGCCAAATTGGCTCTTGCTGAGAACTCCATTCTTCATGAGATGATCAGTAATTCTTACATGTATTAGCTTTTCTAGAATTTTGGAGAAAGCTGTCAGCAAAGAGATAGGTCGATAGTTAGTTAGTTCAGCTTTATCACCCTTTTTGTACAGGGGCTTCACAATGGCATACTTAAGTCTACTGGGAACAACACCTTTCTGAAGGGAAGCATTGAAAATATGACAGAGAATGTCCCTTATCCACACACAAGAATATTTCAATAAATTACTAGATATATTATCAACCCCTGCAGAATTCGTACTTTTCAGAGACATGATGATTTTTTGACTTTCTTCTACAGTGACAGGATTAAGGTGCATTTCTGAAATTGTGTTTGAATATACGGCTTGACAAAGAGTTACAGCTTCATCAACATTGGGCTTGCAACCAATCTGTTGAGTTACTGATAGGAAGTATTTATTAAAAATCTCAGCCACCGTTTTGGGGTTATCTACTAGGATACCTTCATATCTGATATTGTTTATATCTTCTTTACTTGTTGTATTTCTTCCTGTTATTTTTTTTTTTTTTTTTTTTTTTACAATGCTCCAAATTGCTTTTATTTTATTATTAGAATTATCTATTTTCTTCTCATAATAAAGGGCTTTTGATTTCTCTATCAGTTTTTTCAAAATTTTACAGTATATTCTATAGTGTTCCCATTTTTCTAGATCTTTACAGAATCTTATTACAGCATAAGTTTCCCTTTTGGTTTTACATGACTGTTTTATACCTTTTGTAATCCAAGGCTTGCTTACAGAATTGGAAGCACTGTTTCTGACCCATTTCTTGGTAAATATTTCTTCAAAAAGAGCACAGAATTCATTTATAAAACAGTTAAATTTAGTGTCAACATCATCATGGCTATATACTAAAGACCAATCCATTTGCTGCAACTGTGGTTGAAAGTTCCTTTCGCCTTTTCATTAATTACTCTTATGAATTTCCATCGAGGAAATTCTTTTTTGAACAGAATAATGTCATAAATAGTGAGAATTTGTCCATCATGATCTGAAAGCCCACTTATAACCTGCCTGACAATATAATTCTGATGTCTATTTACATCTAAAAAAATGTTGTCTATCATAGTTTGGCACTCGGATGTAATTCTTGTTGGGAAGTTTATTACTGATGTCAGATTGTGTAAGGTCATCACAACCTCAAAGTCTATTTTATTCTTATTTTCTGACAAAATTAGGGAAAACAGCAGATCAGTGACCTGCTTTGATAATATTATTACCAACTACAAATTTGACAATAGAAATAAGCACAAATACTGCTTAGACTTGGGTATTTCAGATCACTCAGCTCTGTTTGTTGAGATCCCAAAAGCAAACAACCTAAAGCCTCCAGAACTGCATATAAAAAGGGATCTCATTAAAAGTGAAATGGATTTATTACACAGTAAATTAAGTATAATAAGCTGGCCTGTAGACCACAATAATTCAAGCTCAATCAACTATGACAAATTCTTAAATTGTTCCTTAGAGATATTTAATGAATCATTTCCTTGTAGATCTAAGCAAAAGAAAGTAAATGGTGAATGCAAATGGATTACAACAGGAATAAAAATTTCTAGTGTCAGAAAGATAGAGCTCGACAATAAGTTAAAATTAAACAGAAATCTGGATTTTGTTTCTTGTGTCAAACAGTATAAAGCTGTATTTGGGAAAGTTGTAGTGACAACTAAAAAATGGCAAATAATAAATTAATTGGAGAACACAGAAATAAGACAAAAGCAGTGTGGTCAGTTGTTCATTCTGAATTAGGAACCAAAGTAAAAATTCATGAGATTTTGAAAATTAGATGTGCAAATGAAATTATAGTAAACCTCGTTCAGATGTCAAGTTGTTTCAATGCATTCTTCCTAAATGTAGTAAGATCAGATGTGGATATGACATTCTATCAAGGCATCACAAATTTGGAAAATGGCCAGAACACATATTTTAAACAATTTGAAAAAAAAAAAAAAAAAAAAAAAAAAAAAAAAAAAAAAAAAAAAAAAAAGAAAATCACCCAAAGGGATGTGGAAAAGGAAATGTTGTCTCTAAGAAACAAAACCTCACATGGGTGGGTTGGAATAACCACATCTGTAATCAAGTGTGTGTACAATATTTTTTCTCAATCACTGTCAATTACTGGTATTATAAATCAATCTTTTGAACAGGGATGCTTCCCAAATGTATTGAAATAAGCTGAGATCATACCTCTATTCAAAAAGGATCAACAGAAGGTATGGGGAATTACCACCCTATCTTTCTTTTGCCAGTCTTCTCTAAAGTGTTTGAAAAGATTGCAGCAAAACAAATTAATAAATTTCTTACTGTAAATGATATTATTTTTAAAAACCAGTTTGGATTCCAATAGGGTAAAATCACTGTGAATGCTATAAATGAGTCTATCCAAAAACTATGCTCCATGTTAGACAAGGGTAGAAAGGTAACAGGAATATTCTGTGATCTAACTAAAGCTTTTGATTCAGTGAACCATGCACTACTCCTCCACAAATTACAGGTGTATGGAATCGGGAACATTGCTTTAAAGTGGTTTAGCTCTTACATGTCAGGTTGGTGACCTAGTCAGCATTTTGCAGACTACATATATTTTTCAACATGGTTGCATGCCTCCTTCATGACCTTTATGTCATGGCTATGTTATTATGCAATTTATACTATAATTCCACCGTCTCTAATGACATCGTTGTCGATGGGACGTTAAACACTAATCTCTTCCTCCTCCTATAATTCCATTCAAGATCTACTCAGAGTCAAGGATACTCCAAGCCAGTGGTCATCAAAGTGCAGCTCATGGGCTAAATTAAGTGTTCTTGCATTCCACAGTTCTCAGCCATTTGCCATTACATCATACAGTTCTGTTTTCAATTTTCATTATAATTATATGTTAAGGCAGTACTTAGCAGAAAAGGTGGAAAAGTTTTATGTTTAAATGGTGCAGGTAGTTTTGTAGTTTATACTATATACCTACTAGAGATCTATATAACAATTTAAATGTGATGTATTTAAATTTGATATAAGTGTCATGTTTGATACATATGGATGTAAGTTTGATAATAACTACAATACCTCACTCAGTATGTAACAAGTGAGTAATAGGACCTGTGAAATTTAAGTTTGGTGGAGACATTGCAACAAAATTTATTGGTTTAGAAGCAAAGCTGCATGCAGCAGAAACAGATTCTCACTGGATATTTCAAAAGGCAAAAGGTGTGAACCATGCATCTCTAAAGATCTATGAATATTAATGACTATTGTAAGTGGTTATTGGATAAGGTGTGTAATATTACTACATTTGGATGAGGTGTGTAATATTACTACATTGTTCACTATCCACTCAAATTTTTGCATAGCCCATACAATAAGGCAAAGAAAATTAGTATTGTCATATGACGATGACAAATAATAAGTGGAAGAAAACTGTATAAATACTTTAGCACTGAGACATCAAAGGACAGAAAAAAAATTCAGCTGCTGTGTCCATTACCCATACAACCATGGAAAATTGAAACATGTGATGTATGTATAATTATATTAAAGGTGGATAAAATAACAAATCTTTTTGATTTGTACTGTTTTTTATTTACAGAAGAAAAATGAAATGCAATTATCATACGGCATTATTGGCCAGGAGCCCTCTTCAGCTGCCGGGTTGCAAGTCTTATGCCACATTGGGCGACTTGCGTGCCGGTGATGATGATATGGACAACACAACATGCAGTCCCCAGAAGATAAATATCATTACATTCTTTAATTGTTTATGATTATCTATTACACCATTATATTCGTTATTAGTACAAGGTTGTTACTATGCTTATAGTGTTTTAAGTATGGATCATTTTGCAAAGATGATGGCAAGGATTTAAAAACCTATGACATAGATATTAACACAGGTAACAGTTGCACAGGAAACATAAAATAATTTAAAGAATTTAAATTTTGAGGGTCATCTACCAATTGATAAATTCTAAACAGTGTTTTTACATACATTTCTTGGTTTTTAACTATCGAAATAACTGAAAAATGTCATAATCATCTACTTGGAAATCATAATCTTTCAGCAGTACCAGATGTATAGCTTTATGAATTGTATTACTCAAACTTTGCAAAACTTCCAGTTGATCACGATGTCTATTGTGTAAATCATACACTCATTGTGAGAAACAACGTTTAAATAAGATTTTCAAGTTTAGTAGCTGAATAGCTTAATGTTTTCTCAACACCCTCAATTAAATTCACAACTGCTCATGTTATAATACAGTGTCACCTAAGAAACATCAGAGACAGATGGTAAACACACACAATTGGTACACTGAAAACCAAAGTTATGGTGACTTCATTAAATATCGAAGGATGGTCAAAAGAGAATTTTTTTTTTTACTATCAGACAAGTGCAAACAACATTCATGGGACATTTTAGCTTTGCAAGAAAGGCACAGAAAGGTAAACAACTAAAGAGAAACTCTGAACTGACGGTATTAGACTGTCCCGTTGAACAATGTGGTAGTGCTGTCTTTGTAATAATGGATATAGAGATTAAGTTATCAAGTATCACAGACACAAAACCTGCACTCCATATTCCAGCAGGTGGCTAATGGTCCCAGCTGATGCCCCCTTCAGCATCTCCCCCCCCCCCCCCCCTTCCACTTCCCACATGCATTTTCACTCTCATTCTGGAAACATCCCCCAGGCTGTGGCTAAGCCATGTCTCCGCTATATCCTTTCTTTCAGGAGTGCTAGTTCTGCAAGGTTCGCAGGAGAACTTCTGTGAAGTTTGGAAGGTAGTAGGCGAGATACTGGCAGAAGTAAAGCTGTGAGTACCGGGCGTGAGTTGTGCTTCAGTAGCTCAGATGGTAGAGCACTTGCCCGAGAAAGGCAAAGGTCCCGAGTTCGAGTCTCGGTCGGGCACACAGTTTTAATCTGCCAGAAAGTTTCATATCAGTGCACATTCTGCTGCAGAGTGAAAATCTCATTCTGGAATCACCAGGAAATTTCAAAATTAAACAAAATAAAACTTTTTTCAGTCCTGTTCAAATATCTTGATGCTTTAATAAATCTCTCATAAATGCAGAAAAAGCTAATGCTAATGTGGTTATTTACCAAAACAGTGTACGTGTCTTTGGCCCAGACCAGAATAGTGGGACTACATTGGGGAGGACGATGGTTCAAACCTGTGTACGGGCATCTTGAATTTGGTTTTCCGTGATTTCCCTAAATCACTTCAGGCAAATGCCAGGATGGTTCCTTTGAAAGGGCATAACCGACTTCCTTCCTCATCCTCCCACAATCTGACAGGACTAATCACCTCGTTGTTTGGTCCCTTTCCCCAAATCAACCGCCGGCCGGAGTGGCTGTGCGGTTCTGGGCGGTACAGTCTGGAGCCGAGCGACCGCTACGGTCACAGGTTCGAATCCTGCCTCGGGCATGGATGTGTGTGATGTCCTTAGGTTAGCTAGGTTTAATTAATTCTAAGTTCTAGGCGACTGATGACCTCAGAAGTTAAGTCGCATTGCGCTCAGAGCCATTTGAACCATTTTTGAACCAAATCAACCAACCAGCCATCCACAATGGTGACCCCCTTGTGGCATTTAGTAAAGTCTCAGCTGAAGATGTAAAGAATGCTATTTTGTCCTTAAACAAAAACTCTACAAGATGGGACCAAGTACATACTAAAGTAATTAAATTTGTCTATGATAAAACTGCACACCCTCTATCTCTAATAATCAGTCATTTGAGCCAATGACTGGGAAAATCCCCACTTCATCGCTACCTCGAGGATGCTGTTTCCCCACGGCTGTTGCGCCGACTATAACACCAAGTTCAGATTCACTTAAATCGTGATAACCTGCCTTTGTAGCAGCAGTTACCGATCTAACAATTGTGCCAGACACTTGTTCTCTTATATAGGCATTGCCGACTGCTGCAGCATATTCTGCCTGTTTACATATCTCTGTTTTTGAATACCCACACCTGTGCCAGTTTGTTTGGCACTTCAGTGTACATGCTTATGGCTACTGTGCTGGATCTTTTTATGTCAGCACAACTTTAAATAAATACAGCGAAACAGAGTGTTTATAACTTGACATCTTGGGTTGTCGAGTGTTCTGCCGGATATCAGCGTCGTACTTGCTTTTCAGGGTCACCATGAATTATCTCGAGTATGTAACAGAACATTTCCACATCATCTCATATATTTGTAAAGTTTGTCTGGTTACTCTGATAACTGAGGACAGAGTGTATAGTACATGAAACGTTCTTTAGGAGAGATGAAAGGTCATTCACACTCATTTGGAGTCTCATTAATAGCAGAAGCTGCTATGCAGCACTCTTATTCAAACACAGAGATGTCGTGGTATGCAGCCCACCCTACTTAATACACAGAACAGATTCCACCCCAACCTAACCTCCTTGACCCTGCCAAAACCTGATGGAAGAGATCAGACACACCATGACCACGCTGTCAGCTGATGTTATCAGGCCACCTCTGGCAGCGTTGTGTGACGACCGTTGTCGGTGCCACTGTGAACGCAGCCTTAGTTGGTGCGCACAGTAGTATGCACTGCCCTCTACTGCCAAACAAAACAGAAAAGCTTAACTCCTTCCGAATATGCCTTGGAAGGCCCGACAGTACCAACCGGCCACTGTGTCATCCTCAGCCCACATGCGAATACGGAGGGGCATGTGGTCAGCAAATTGCTCTCCTTGCCGTATGTCAGTTTATGAGACCGGCCTCTACCGAGAAAACCCAGCAATACCGCTAACATCTTTCGCGAACTAGGTAGCATTGAGCGAGTTTTGAAAATAACCCGCCCCCCCTCCCCCCCCCCTCCCCTCCCCTCCATACACGTGAGACGAGTTTTGCAAGAACGGGCTGTATTCCCTGTGATATAAGTGTGGAATAAAGCCAGTTTTGCTAAAGGCGGCTGCACAGTTTTTTAGAGAAAGCTGAACAGTGTATGTTAAGGAAAAAATTATTTTTTGCGAAAAAAAGATGCATGAAGTGAGTTTTGCCAAAACGCTCGTTAGTTGTGGTCCTAAGAATAGGATGTGATATGAGAGAAGTGGAGTTCATAATAACGGATGTTTTCAGTGTTACTGCAGTGTGTGCGTGTCTGGAGGGCAACAGAACACTCGAGACGAGTACCAAGTCCGGCTGCACGGCGCCAGATAAGCGTGCTCTGCCACAGGGAACTGGACGCAGCTGCGGTCGCCCAGTCCCCACCATGACGTCCCTCAGGCTGGCCGCTCTCTGCGGCTCGCTGCCGCCGCTGCTGTTGCTGCTGCTCTGTACGGTGGCCGCTACGGCAGCTTACGAACCAGGTACGCAGCTACCTCACCACTTCTCCCTACGTCGCCTTGTGTTGTGCTCCTGGTACGGTCCGCTGAATGCTGGTGGTGACTATAGCAAGGATCTACACGTGCGGATATCGGCGGGTATATCCGAAATAACAGTTACATCACTACATACACATATACATGATGACTCTGTAATTCACAATTAAGTGCCACCTTTAAGCTAATTCTCTACCGTTACACTCTCGAACACAGTACGGGAAAAACGAACATTTAAATCTGTCATTGCGAGCTCTGAGAATTATTTTGTTATGATGATTCTTGCTCCCTACGTATGTGGGCACCAATAAAACATTTTCACTCTCTGAGGTTGCCGGTCTGTTTGGCCGAGCGGTTCTAGACTCTTCAGTCTGGAACCGCGTGACCGCTACGGTCGCAGGTTCGAATCCTGCCTCGGGCATGGATGTGTGTGATGTCATTAGGTTAGCTAGGTTTAAGTAGTTCTAAGTTCTAGGGGACTGATGACCTCAGATGTTAAGTCCCATAGTGCTCAGAGCCATTTGAACCATTTGAATGACTCTCTGAGGAGAAAGTAGTTGACTGAAATATCACAGGAAGGTCCCGCGCAGTGACAAACCCCTTTATTTTAATGACTGCCACCCCATTTCGTATATCATGTCAGTAGCACTCTGTTCCCTATTACGTGGTAATACAAAACAACCCCCCCCCCCCCCCACCCGCCCTTCTTTGAACTTTCTCGATGTCCTCCGTCAATCCTATCTGATACCGCTCCCACATCGCACAACAATACTCTAGAAGAGTGTAATGTAAGCAGTGTCTTCTGTAGACCTTTTACATTTTCTGCCTGTTCGTCCGATAAATCGCTGTCTTTGGTCTGCTTTCCCCTCAACATCGTGTACGTGATCGTCCCAATTTAAGTTATTCGTAATTATAATCCCTGAGTATTGAGTTAAATTTACAGCTTTTAGATTTGTGTGATTTAACGCGTAACTGAAATTTAGCGGATTCTCTTTAGTGCTCGTGTGGATGACTTCACACTGTTCGTGATTTAGAGTCAAGTGTCACTTTTTACACCATACGGATATCTGGTATAAATCATTTTGCAATTCGTTTTCATCATCTGATGACTTTACATGACGGTAAATGACAGAATCATCTGCGAACAATCTAAGAGGATTCTTCAGATGGTCTCCTAAACCGTTTGTGTAGATCAGGAACAACAGAAAGCCCGTAACACTTTCTTGGGGAACGCCATGCGTGGTATAACTTCTGTTTTACTCGGTGACTTTCCGTCAGTGATTACGAACTATGACCTTTCTGATAGGAAATTACGAATACAATCGCACGGCTGAGACAAGAGTTCGCAGGCAAGTAATTTAATTACAAGTCACTCGTAAGGGACGGTGTCAAAAGCCTTCAGGAAATCCAAAAACGTGGAATCGATTTGACTTACCCAGTTGATAGCACTTCGTGTCTAAAAGTTAAAGCACAGCGTCAGTAGTACGATCTTCGTGTATTTTAGCCTTACAATACGTTAAAGCAGCCCCATTGTCAGGAAATGGGTGTAGGTGAACGAATTCTGGGATCCTGTACCGACGGCCTAGGCAACTTTCAAGCGAATGTACGCAGGTCACGTAGTAGTCTGTTAATTGGAGTCGGCCGGAGTGGCCGAGCGGTTCTAGGCGCTACAGTCTGGAACCGCGCAACCGCTACGGTTGCAGGTTCGAATCCTGCCTCGGGCATGGATGTGTGTGATGTCCTTAGGTTAGTTAGGTTTCAGTAGTTCTAAGTTCTAGGGGACTGATGACCTCAGAAGTTAAGTCCCATAGTGCTCAGAGCCATTTGAACCATTTGTTAATTGGATGCGACTTTGATTGCCGAGTGTAGACTGGGACGTCTATGAGATTCATTGCAGTGGGTACAGATAGACAGTCTCACGAGGTATATCGCATACATTATGGATAGAAGGCAACAGGCAGATTTCATATTTCTAGATTTTAGGAAAGCATTAGACATGGTATCCCACGGTAGAATGTTGACGGAGGTCCGACAATGCAGTTTAGGATCCCATTTATGTGAGCGGATAGAAGACTTTTAAAGTAATAGAATCCAGTACGTGGTCCTCGACGAGCAGTGTTGATCAGAGACAAGGGTGCAGTCAGTAGTGTCCCAGGGAAGCGTGATACGACCGATTTTATTGTCTTTATACAAAAATATTCTGAAGGAAAGGATGGGCAGCAATCTGCTGTTGTTTGCTGATGACGCTGTGGTGTACGGGAGAGAATGGAAGTTGAGTGGCTGTAGGAGCATACGACTTGGACAGAATTTCTAGTTGATGTGATGAGTGGCAGCTTACTCTGATAATAGAAAAATGTAAACTAATGCGGATGGGTAGGAAAAACATTATTGTAACGTTCGAATACAGCATTAGTAGGGTGCAGCGTGACACTGTAACGCTGCAAAGCGATGTGAAATGGAATGAGCATGTCACGTTGGTAGTAGAGAGGTGAATGCTCGACTTCGGTTTTTTGGGAGAATTCTGGGAAAGTGTAGTTCGTCCATAAAGGAGACGCTTTATAGCTGTATATCATTCTTGAGTACTGCTCTAGTGTTTGTGATCTCCACCAGGTAAGACTGAACGAAGATATCGGAGCAATTCAGAGGTGTGCTACTAGATTTGTCACCGGTAGGTTCGGTCAGCGTGCAGGTATTACGTAATTGCATTGGGAACTCAGACAGGAATCCCTGGAGACGGCGCAAGGCTGTATTACAGAAATTTAGGAAACCGGCAGCTGAAGTCGACTGCGGAACGATTCTGCTGCCACCAACGTACGTTTCGCGTAAGTACCACGACGATAAGGTGAGATAAATCAGGGCTCATATGAAGGCTTATAGAAAGTCGTTTTTTCCTCGCTCTGTTTGCAAGGGCAACAAGATAGGAAATTACTAGTAATGGTACAGGGTACCTTCCGCCACCTACAGTATGTACCTACGGACCTACAGGATGTAGATGTGCTTTTGAACACGTTTTCTGAAAACTATCTTGGGCAGCTACTTCGACAACCCACACACAATGGAAATATTTTAAAGCCGGCCGTTGTGACCGAGCGGTTTTAGACGCTTCAGTCCGGTACAGCGCTGCTGCTACGGTCGCAGGTTCGAATCCTGCCTCGGGCGTGGATGTGTGTGATGTTCTTAGGTTAGTTAGGTTTAAGTAGTTCTAAGTCTAGGGGACTGATGACCTCCCATAGTGCTTAGAGCCATTTGAATCATTTTGAAATATTTCAGATTTTGTAGCTACATACAGGTCTGACCTTACCGAAGGCGTCAGTATAGGAACAGGGATTAGTCGTCATCACCTTGCCGTAGTGACTGTGGTTACTAAAGTTAATAAATACGCGAAGAAGGCTAGGAGACTATTTATGCCAGAAGAAGCAGATAAGCTGCTTGTGGCATCCCATTCAGAAAATGAATGGACATCATTTTGTTTCAATTTGACGGACGTAGAGAAATTATGGATAAAGTTGTTTAAACTTTGTAACTCATGCTTTAGAGAAGTATATGCGGAGTTTAGTGGGTTGAGGGCGAAAAAGAGCCGCTGCAGTTTGACAACGAAATTAGGAAATTTCTGAGGAAGCAAAGGCTGTTGCACTCTCGGTTCAAAAGAGAACGAGCAAATGACGACAGCCGACTGTGCGACCTTGAAAAGATCTATGCGCGAGACATACAACAAATGCCTACGCGATACTTTAACAAAAGATCTAGAAGACTAAATTCTGGTCCTACGTAAAATCACTAAGCGCTTCGGAGGCTTATATCCAGTCACTCGTTGACCAGTCTGATGCGGCAGTAGAAGATAGCAAAACGAAAGCCGAAGTTTTAAATTTCGCGTTTAAGAAATTACTCGCCAAGGAGGATCGTACAAACGGTGTCGTCTGACCGTTGGACAGATTCCCGTATGGAGTACATAATAATAAGCATACCTGGAGTACAGAAACATCTGGAACAGTTGAAAGCAAATAAGTCGCCAAGTGCTGATAATCCCAGTTCTTCACTGAAAACTTCCGGGCTGATAGGCCGTGCTCGCTGTATAAAACTCTCCCCTGACGTTTAGTCTCCGACTACGGGAGGCATCCTCCGAGATAAAACGGCGAACTGCAAAGAGAACTCGAGGAAGCGCTGATTATATAGGCAGTGCAGAGGGCGCCACTGTCCATCACGAAACGCCGGCTATGAGACTGTCTCTGGTAATGCCAACATTCTAGATTGAAAGTAATCGATCATCTCTCTTCCGGTGCAACGCTGACTCCCAAATTTTATCCAGTTTAACACCTTCCTCTTTCCTCTTAAAATTATTACGGTGTTTATTAATGTCGATAGCCTCTCTATACATGTACGCATAAAAATGTGAGGTTTTATATATGACGCTCGTCTCGTTGAATTACCTTCCTAGTAAACATGTTCCTCTTATGTTCAACAAGACGGGCGTTAACACTTCTCTTTGCGCTACCGATATACACCTACCCACAACTACAAGGAATTTTATATACCTCCGGTGTAGCCAAAGGATGTCGTGTACTCTTTCATTTTGTTGGTGGGTCCGAAAGAGGAATTGCCTCCTGGGTCACACGGATAAATTGACCGTAGCAGAACATGTTTACCAGGAAGGTAAACATGAAATAAAATTCAGCGAGACGAGAGTCATATCCAAAACCTCGCATTTTTACAGGCATGCGTATTCAAATAGAGGGATATGTAAACAGGCAGAATACGGTGCTGCGGTCGGCAACGTCTGCATAAGACAAGAAGTGTTTGGCGCAGTTGTTAGATCGGTCACTGCCGCTACAATGGCAGGTTATCAAGATTAAGTGAATATGAACGTGGTGTTATGGTCGGGGCATTAGCGATGGAACACAGCATCTCCGAGGTAGCAATGAAGTGACGATTTTCCGGTACGACCATTTCACCCATCGACGCGCAAGTCGCCGAAGTGGCGTCAAATCGAAAGACATGCACCAGGCGAACGGTCTACCCGACGGGAGGCCCTCGTCACACGACATTTCATTTCATTTCACGAGTGTACAGTGAATATCAGGAATCTCTTAAAACATCAAATATCCGACATCGCTGCGGCCGGGAAAAGATCCTACAAGAATGGGACCAAGGACGACTGAAGAGAATCGTTCAACGTGACGGTAGCGCAATCCTTCCGCAGATTGCAGCAGATTTTCAGTGCTGGGCCATCAACAAGTGTCAGCGTGCAAACTATTCAACGAAACATCATTGATATGGAGTTTTGGAACCGAAGGCCCACTCGTGTACCCTTGATGACTGCACAACACAGAGCTTTACGGCTCGCCTGTGCCTGTCAACACAGACATTGGACTGTTGATGACTGGGAACATTTTGCCTTGTCGAACGAGTCTCGTTTCAAATTGTATCGAGCGGATCGGAGTCTACGGGTGTGGAGACGACCTCATGAATCCACTGACCCTGCATGTCAGCAGTACACTGTTCAAGCTGGTGGAGGCTCTGTAATGGTGGGGGCTTGTGCAGTTGGAGTGATATGGGACCCCTGATACGTCTAGATACTACTCTGACAAGTGACACATACGTGAGTATCCTGCCTGATCACCTGCATCCATTCATGTCCACTGAGCATTCCACCAGACGTGGGCAATCCCAGCAGGACAATGAGACACCCCCCACTTTCATAATTTCTACAGAGTGACTCCAGGAACACTCTTGTTAGTTTAAACGCTTCCGCTAGCCACCAGACTCCCCAGACATTAACATCATTGAGCATATCTGGCATGGCTTGCAGCGTGGTGTTCAGAAGAGAGCTCCACCCCCTCGTTCTCTTATCGATTTATGGGCTGTCCTGCAGGAGTCATGGTGTCAGTTCCCTCCAGCACTACTTCAGTCACTATCCATACGAAGTCGTGTTGCAACACTGGTGCGTGCTCGCCGGAGTCCTTCACGGTGTTAGACAGGTGTACCAGTTTCTTTGGCTCTTCAGTGTATACCCGCATGAAGGAACGCCACAGAAGTTGGAAACTTAGAAAGCATCTGCTGAAAGGAGGCCATAGTTACAAGGTGAAGAATTACATCACACCCACAAAGGAAGGCAGATTAACTGTGTAGAAATTACGGAAAACCGAGCGAGGTGGCGCAGTGGTTAGACACTGGACTCGCATTCGGGAGGACGACGGTTCAATACCGCGTCCGGCCATCCTGATTTAGGTTTTCCGTGATTTCCCTAAATCATTCCAGGCAAATGCCGGGATGGTTCCTCTGAAAGGGCACGGCCGACTTCCTTCCCTAATCCGATGAGACCTGTCTGGTCTCCTTCACCAACCAACCAACCAACCAAATTACGGAAATTGATAAACACATGTCCATCAACGCATCAACCCAAGCTTAATACGGAAAGACCAGACACAGTTCCCTTACTCATCAATTCTAAATGGCACCCTTTCACGAGTGGGCCTGATTACACAGCTATCCTTCCGCATTTAGCCCTTTCTTAATCGCAGTGACAGGACCACAGCCTAACCACTTGAAACAACCCAATACCGTAACACAACCTCCTGCCTACTTCACTGTTGGCTCTACACCCGATGGCAGGTAACGTCAAACAGAAACCCTTCCATCGGATTGTCACAGGATGCGCCGTGATTTATCACTCTAACTCATTCGTTTTCAGTCATCCACTGTCCAGTGGCGTCGCTTTTGACACCACATCAAGCCACTCATTTCTCTGTGGCTTGGGTTAGATTATATAATGGTAAGACAGAGATTTAGGAACCAGATTTTAAATTGTAAGACATTTCCAGGGGCAGATGTGGACTCTGACCACAATCTATTGGTTATGAACTGTAGATTAAAACTGAAGAAACTGCAAAAAGGTGGGAATTTAAGGAGATGGGGCCTGGATAAACTGACTAAACCAGAGGTTGTACAGAATTTCAGGGAGAGCATAAGGCAACAATTGACAGGAATGGGGGAAAGAAATACAGTAGAAGAGGAATGGGTAGCTCTGAGGCATGAAGTAGTGAAGGCAGCAGAGGATCAAGTAGGTAAAAAGACGAGGGCTAGTAGAAATCCTTGGGTGACAGAAGAAATATTGAATTTAATTGATGAATGGAGAAAATATAAAAATGTAGTAAATGAAGCAGGCAAAAAGGAATACAAACGTCTCAAAAATGAGATCGACTGGAAGTGCAAAATGGCTAAGCAGGGATCGCTAGAGTACAAATGTAAGGATGTAGAGGCTTATCTCACTAGGGGTAAGATAGATACTTACTACAGGAAAATTAAAGAGACCTTTGGAGAAAAGAGAGCCACTTGTATGAATATCAAGAGCGTTGATGGAAACCCAGTTCTAAGCAAAGAAGGGAAAGCAGAAAGGTGGAAGGAGTATATAGAGGGTCTATACAAGGGCGATGTACTTCAGGACAATATTATGGAAATGGAAGAAGACGTAGATAAAGATGAAGTAGGAGATATGATACTGCGTGAAGAGTTTGACAGAGCACTGAAAGACCTGAGTCGAAACAAGGCCCAGGGAGTAGACAACATTCCATTGGAACTACTGATGGCCTTGGGAGAGCCAGTCCTAACAAAACTCTACCATCTGGTGAGCAAGATGTATGAGACAGACGAAATACCCTCAGACTTCAAGAAGAATATAATAGTTCCAATCCCAAAGAAAGCAGGTGCTGACAGATGTGAAAATTACCGAACTATCGGTTTAATACGTCACAGCTGCAAAATAATAACGCGAATTCTTTACAGACGAATGGAAAAACTAGTAGAAGCCGACCTCGGCGAAGATCAGTTTGGATTCCGCAGAAATATTGGAACACGTGAGGCAATACTGACCCTAGACTTATCTTAGAAAATAGATTAAGGAAAGGCAAACCCACATTTCTAGCATTTGTAGACTTAAAGAAAGCTTCTGACAGTGTTGACTGGAATACTCTCTTCCAAATTCTAAAGGTGGCAGGGGTAAAATACAGGGAGCGAAAGGCTATTTACAATTTGTACAGAAACCAGACGGCAGTTATAAGAGTCGAAGGGCATGAAAGGGAAGCAGCGGTTGGGAAGGGAGTGAGAGAGGGTTGTAGCCTGTCCCCGATGTTATTCAATCTGTATATTGAGCAAGCAGTAAAGGAAACAAAAGAAAAATTCGGAGTAGGTATTAAAATCCATGGAGAAGAAATAAAAACGTTGAGGTTCGCCGATGACTTTGTAATTCTGTCAGGGACAGCAAAGGACTTGGAAGAGCAGTTGAACGGAATGGACAGTGTCTTGAAAGGAGGATATAAGATGAACATCAACAAAAGCAAAACAAGGATAATGGAATGTAGTCAAATTAAATCGGGTGATGCTGAGGGGATTAGATTAGGAAATGAGACACTTAAAGTAGTAAAGGAGTTTTGCTATTTGGGGAGCAAAATAACTGATGATTGTCGAAGTGGAGAGGATATAAAATGTAGACTGCCAATGGCAAGGAAAGCGTTTCTGAAGAAGAGAGGTTTGTTAACATCGAGTATAGATTTAAGTGTCAGGAAGTCGTTTCTGAAAGTATTTGTATCGATGTAGCTATGTATGGAGGCGAAACGTGGACGATAAATAATATAGACAAGAAGAGAATAGAAGCTTTCGTAATGTGGTGTTACAGAAGAATGCTGAAGATTAGATGGGTAGATCACATAACTAATGAGGAGGTATTGAATAGAATTGGGGAGAAGAGGTGTTTGTGGCACAACTTGACAGGAAGAGGGGACCGGTTGGTAGGACATGTTCTGAGGGATCAAGGGATCACAAATTTATCATTGGAGGGCAGCGTGGAGGGTAAAAATCGTAGAGGGAGACCAAGAGATGAATACACTAAGCAGATTCAGAAGGATGTAAGCTGCAGTAAGTACTGGGAGATGAAGAGGCTTGCACAGGATAGAGTAGCATGGAGAGCTGCATCAAACCAGTCTCAGGACTGAAGACAACAACAAAAACACTGAAGAGCCGAAGAAAATGATACACCTTGCTATTATCGTGCAGGGCCCCCGCGAGCACGCAGAAGTGCCGCAACTCGAGGTGGATTGGACTAGACTGATGTCTGAAGTAGTGCTGGAGGTAACTGACACCATGAATCCCCCAGGGCTGTCCATCAATCCGTTAGAGTACGGGGGGGGGGGGGGGGGGGGGAGGGGGGGCTGGAGTTCTCTTCCGAACAGCACGTTGCCACGTATCCCATATACGGTCAATAACGTTCATGTTCGGTGAGTTTGATGGCCAACGGAAGTGTTTAAACTCAGAAGAGTGTTTCTGGAGCCACTCTGCAGCAATTCTGGACGTGAGGGGTGCCGTATTGTCCTACTGGAATTGCCGAAGTCCGGCGGAATGCACAATGGACAAGAATGGATGCAGATGCAGGATGCTTGCGTACGTGTCACCTGTCAGTCGTACCTAGACGTGTCAGGGGTACCATATCACTCCAACTGCAGACGCCTCAAACCACTACAGAGCCTCCACCAGCTTGAACAGTCCCCGGATGACGTGCAGGGTCCATGGATTGATGAGGTTGTCTCCACACCCGTACATGTCCATCGGCTCGATTAACTTTGAAACGAGACTCGTCCGACCGGGCAACATGTTTCCAGCCACCAACAATCTACTGTTGGTGTTGTCGGGCCCAGGGGAGGTGTAAAGCTTTGTGTCATGCTGTCATCAAGGGTACACTCATTGATGGCCCAACATTGAAACCTGCAGCACTTTGCGGAAATGTTGCACTTCTGTGACGGTGAACGAGTCTCGTCAGTCGTTGTTGGTCCCGTTCTTGCAGATCTTTTACCGGCTGCAGCGATGTCAGAGATTTGATGTTTCACCGGATTCCAGATATTCACGTACACTCGTAAAATGGTCGTAAGGGAAAATCCCCACTTCACCGTTACCTCGGAGATGCTGTGTCCCATCGCTCGGGCGCTGACTATAACACGACGTTCAAACACACCTAGATGTTGACAACCTGCCATTGTAGCAGCAGTAACCAGACACTTGTTGTCATATATAGGCGTTGCCGACCGCAGCGCCGTATTCTGCCTGTTTACATATCTCTGTATTTGAATGTGCGTGCCTATACCAATTTCTTTGACGTTTACGCTACGCAACTAGTAGGTGCAAAGGATATTTTTGATGCTGTAGAGTATCAGGCAAATTTCAGAATTATTTTCCCTCGATTACTCCCTAATGTGGGCCCACTAGGGCGAATGGTTGCTGCATGTAATACCTGGGACCTTAATTTAAAAAATTATATAGATTTTCAAAAAGTACATTCCACCGCTGGGGACCTTCCCTTATCAGATGGCCTCCAATGTCTATAGTCATTTCATTGTGAGAACAATCCTGATGTAGATATTATGTTGCATATTCTTCTGCATTTACTATTACCTCATTGGATTTTATTTTTAGCGGAGCGTCAGCTATGTATAGGTGGGTACAATAATAAACTTAACGTTTTATGTGGCAGCGTAGCTTCCTCGCACTATTCAGCTTAAATAACCCAATGCACAACGCTTTAGCGGCGCATTCAAAATGGAGAGCCGGTCCATCAAGTCCGCAGTGATCCGTGTGGAAGGTTATTTGTTACTGTTTGACATTCCACAATGGAATGTTAATAATGTTTGGCTTAATTTGTTTCCAGTTGCTTTATTTTAATACTAACAGGTAGTATTTAAAAATGCTGGAACGCTGAAACCAGTCGCATCACAAGTATTAAAATAAAACATTCGGAAGCATATTAGACCAAATGTTACACCTGCAGATAATTAATAAAATCGATAAACAGCAGACACATAGTAAAACTGAAACTGCCATTTAAATTCTAATAAGGATAAATTAATATACAGTAGTACTCTGGTAATAGGCTTCTAAAGGGACCAGGCAGAAATCAAATTTTAGCTTAGAAAATGGAGATCAAAAAATACTTGCGTGAACACAGTATAATTCGCCTGTGAGAGTAATGGACGATTTTAAGAGCGTATTGCAGAGAATTTGCTATATAATGAAATATTGAAGCCACCTACGGTATTACTCACCTCAGTGTTGTTGTAACCTCTGAACTTCTTCCATCTCTGAATCTAAGCAAGACATTTCATCAGTGGAACTGCCATCTTCAACACTGATATGTGGCCGATCAACAACACAATCTATGAAGCCATCTAAGTGCCACATTTTTTCTTCTTCTTTAGTACAAGTTGTTCTGCATTCCACCAGCGTTCGGCAGTGAAGTGCAGCAGAGCTTTGTGCATTAATTTATGCACATCTGGAAGCTTAAATGTCGTATATTCCCTGTGATATATCCTTCAACTTGGCTCCTAATACGTTTAGAGAGGTTCAGATTGCTGTGTTATGGCGGTAACAAAAAATGGTTCAAATGGCTCTGAGCACTATGCGACTTAACATCTGAGGTCATCAGTCCCCTAGACTTAGAACTACTTAAACCTAACTAACCTATGGACATAACTCACATCCATGCCCGAAGCAGGATTCGAACCTGCGACCGTAGGGTCGCGCGGTTCCAGACTGTAGGGCCTAGAACCGCTCGGCCACTCCGGCCGGTTTGCTATGGTGGTAACCTAACAACAATGTGACCTGCAGACTATGCTGCTTCATCAGTTTACTGATCTGCAACGTAAGCTTCAACCTGTTTCAGTAATTCAGACTTATTCTCATTAGGATCGACATGTGCTCCCTTTCCCTTCAGGCTGTCTGCAGTGTCTTCCTTCCTCCAAGATTTTTATGGCCTCCGCTCTACCTTAGAACTATGACACTAAGCACTGACCATAGCTATAACACTGTTGAGCTCTAATTTTGGTAAAATATCTTTGAACCATGTTAGAAACCCTTCACTGTTCCTATCTTCATGATAGTCTCCACTCTTTTTTAATCCAATCAATTCAGCATCTTCCACAAAACCACAGTAGTTTTTTATATGCGCTGTAAGTAGCCTTTTTCCTTTACCCGTCGGATGTTATAACCTTTCTGATAAACCTTCAACAGAAGTTTGTCTCTTATCGGTCACTGTTTTGTCAGTCCACGCATTTTGTGCCACATGCCCTGCATTATCCATTGTTTTGTCAGGGTAATAAATCTTCCGATTCTCACGTCTGAAATGTTGACTCTGCTGGACCTAACGTCTCCTCCACATACCAATACTCTCTATATCTGTAATTATGCCATTTCGTTTCTTGCTTTCGAACTGAAAACCAATATCTTTTATCAGTTTAAAAATTCATTATTTTAAAAGCAGGCAAGTATATTGTTTGTTGGAGGCGATTTGTTCCTGAAGAAAAATGCATGCAACTCTGACCGCACATCATTCTTATCGAAATAGTCACATTTTCCTACATATGATGGACGTGTTCTTGTCTTTTCTGGAAGTGACAGCTTATGCGAACATATTACATTTTTGTCATTGCCGCTAGTTCCTTTACCATTAGCGACGGATGCTTCACCGATAACTTCACAGAAACATTGAGAACTACCAATTTTTCATTCCATTATAACGGTGTTCTTCTTCTATGTTTCACAAAAGACCGTGACGCAGTTTCAGTCATTTTTACCATACATGAAAGAATGTAAAGCACCACAATGACTGCCAGCGTGATTGTTGCGAAGCGGTTGGGGAGGGGAAACTTCCCGCTGTTTCCTTCAGTACTCGCAACGGGAGAGATTCTCTGCTCCCTCCTTCTGCAGAATGACGTATTGAACACTCCTGCACAGGAACTTAGGAACTGAGTATTGTCACGTACAATGTATCATTTTCCTCCGCAGACTCGGTTTACTCTCAAATGTGTAAGACAGAATATCATTTTGGTAAACATTAAGACAAAAAATTAGAGTGCAACCCACAACTTTACTTATAATTCAGTTATTGCGCTAACACAACTGCGTGTATTTGGTGATATTTTTACAATGATCTATGTCATGTTTCTTAGATTTACGAGGGTCGTTCAATAAGCAATTAATATACATAGAGAAACGTCCTTGCTGGTACTTCACACTTGATGTTCGTTCTGTGCGCCGGTGAGGTCGCTGATATGGAGCACCTGGCAGTAGGTGGCAGCACAATGCACCTAATACGAAAAACGTATGTTTTGGGGGGAGTCCCGGTACTTTTGATCACATAGTGTAACTAAAACTCACAACTGCTACAGCGTGTCTTTAAAGCAAACCTGATTTCCCTCATCATAGTGGCGCTACTAGCTGTTGGCGCAAAATCTGAATACCCATCAAGTTTCAGATGTAGAAACACACCTAACAACTTTCGTGTACGTGCCACAACTCCTTCATGGTTCTGAGATTTTTTTTTCATCAGTGTATAGTGAGACAGCGTCGCATACCCTTGCAGAGAGGGGTGACTTTGTACAGACGAATGAAACCCTTTCCGCTCAGGTGGCTGAACCTACCCCTCGGGGTCTCCCAGCCACCCGTGCCACAAGACCGGTTGTTTTCAGCGATGCTGTTGCGTTGCCGTGTTTCAGAGGACGTGGAGGAGGACCGCGTGCTGGGGCAGAACGCGTCGCTGTCTTCGTTCCCGTGGCAGGCGACGGTCGAGTTCAGCGGCTCGCCGCGCTGCAGCGGCTCCATCCTGACGCCCACCATGGTGCTCACCGCCGCACACTGCACCATCGGTGAGCTCAGCCGCCGCCGCCAGGCCCGGCTCCCTGCCGCTCAACCTCCTTCCAACACCGTTATTTTACACTACTGGCCATTAAAATTGCTACGGCAAGAAGAAATGCAGATGATAAACGGGTATTTATGGGACGAATATATTATACTAGAACTGACATGTGATTACATTTTCACGCAATTTGTGTGCATAGAACATGCGAAATCAGTGCCCAGAACAACCACCTCTGGCCGTAATAACGGCCTTGATACGCCAGGGCATTGAGTCAAACAGAGCTTGAATGGTGTGTACAGGTACAGCTGCCCATGCAGCTTCAACACGATACCACAGTTCATCAAGAGTAGTGACTGGCGTATTGTGACGAGCCAGTTGCTCGGCCACCATTGACCAGACTTTTTGAGTTGGTGAGAGATCTGGAGAATGTGCTGGCCAGGGCAGCAGTCGAACAATTTCTGTATCCAGAAAGGCCCGTACAGGTCCTGCAACATGCGGTCGTGCATTATCCTGCTGAAATGTAGGGTTTCGCAGGGATCCAATGAAGGGTAGAGCCACGGGTATTGACACATCTGAAGTGTACCGTCCACTGTTCAGAGTGCCATCAATGCGAACAAGAGGTGACCGAGACGTGTAACCAATGGCACTCCATACCATCACGCCAGGAGATACGCCAGTATGGCGATGACGAATACACGCTTCCGATATGCGTTCACCGCGATGTCGCCAAACACGGATGCGACCACCTTGATGTTGCAAACAGAACCTGGATTCGTCGGAAAAAATGACGTTTTGCCATTCCTGCACCTAGGTTCGTCGTTGAGTACACCATCACAGGCGCTTCTGTCTGTGATGCAGCGTCAAGGGTAACCGCAGCCACGGTCTCCGAGCTGATAGTCCATGCTGCTGCAAACGTCGTCGAACTGTTCGTGCAGATGGTTGTTGTCTTGCAAACGTCCCCATCTGTTGACTCAGGGATCGAGACGTGGCCGCACGATCGGTTACAGCCATGCGGATAAGATGCCTGTCATATCGACTGCTAGTGATACGAGGCCGTTGGGATCCAGCACGGCGTTCCGCATTACCCTCCTGAACCCACAGATTCCATATTCTGCTAACAGTCATTGGATCTCGACCAACACGAGCAGCAATGTCGCGATACGATAAACCGCAATCGCGATAGACTACAATCCGACCTTTACCAAAGTCGGAAACGTGATGGTACGCATTTCTCCTCCTTACACGAGGCATCACAACAACGTTTCACCAGGCAACGCCGATCAACTGCTGTTTGTGTATGAGAAATCGGTTGGAAACTTTCCTCATGTCAGCACGTTGTAGGTGTCGTCACCGGCACCAATCTTGTGTGAATGCTCTGAAAAGCTAATCATTTGCATATCACAGCATCTTCTTCCTGTCGGTTAAGTTTCGCGTCTGTAGCACGTCATCTTCGTGGTGTAGCAATTGTAATGGCCGGTAGTGTATTTAATATCCATCTAGCTCGATAATATCCAACTAGCCTGATAGGGGTTCAGTTTGAAAGGTCTGTGTATCTATGTGTGTGTGTTTTGGGTGTGTGTGTGTGTGTGTGTGTGTGTGTGTGTGTGTGTGTGTGTGTGTGTGTGTGTGTGGTTTACAAGTAAGGACCACCCCTTGAAGTAGTGATAATCAAGCTCTAATCCTTTCAAGATATGTAAAACGTATACTTGTAATGCCCCAGAGAAACAATTTGGAAAAACAGTCTGGCCCGTCAACAGAACAGAAGAGACACTATCCAGTTTCATTACTGTGGCCACCTCTTAAGAGCCTGAACGACCAGCTTTTGCAGAGACGTGCAGGAAGAGTGTCAGTGGCGTTCTGGAAGGTACCGACAGGGATGTGGAGCGACGCCGACCCCAGTGCAATGGCCAGCTGCACTAGGTTTCTCAGACGAAGATCCATCGTGCGAACAGCCCGATCGATGTGGTCCCACGGATTATCGATTGGGTTTAAATGCGGCGAGTTTCATGGCCAGGGGAGTACGGTAAACTTATCTTGGTGCTCTTTGAACCACACTGTGAGCTGTGAGGCATGTAGCATTGTTCAGCTGTTACATCCCATTGTGCTGAGGAAAGTCCACCTGCCAACACCAGACATGCTCCTGGAGGGTAGATGCATACTTGTGTTGCTCCATTGTGCATTCCATAATGACGAGCTCACCCAGAAATTGCCACGAAAACATTCCCCCAGGCCATAACGCTCCATCTTCTGGCCTGGAGCCTTCCGAAGTTTGTTACAAGGTGTTTGCTTCCAGACATTTCCCACTATACACGCCAACAGCCATCTGATCGATGGAGCACAAAACTATTTGTGCTGGAAAAGCCACCTGTGAATGTCCAGTTGTGATTCTGGCGTGAAAATTCCAGCCTTCGTCCCCAATATACAGCAGTCAGCATGGGTGCACGAACCAGCAGGCACCTGCTGTGGAGGCCCATGCGCGGCAACGTTCACTGAATGGTCATTGAGGAGACACTGTTGGTACTCTCTTGACTCATCCTGGCGGTCAGTTGCTCAAACTGTTGCACGTCTATTCGGCCGCACACATCTCTGCAGTCGTCGTTCACCCTGTCGTATATGGGCCATGGTGCACTACAGTTGCCTCGGCGTCGATTTTGGATGTTGCAATTTTGCCATGCACGGTATACTTTAACGACAGCGGCACACGAACAGTTTGCAAACTTAGCCGCTTCAGAAATATTTCCATCCTTGCCCTTTCGGACTTCAGATAAATTGCTCCGTTTCCGCATCACGACAACAGCGACTCAACAAGTCGTTGGAAGCTCCCTGCAGCCATGCTGCATCTGCGGACGCTGCGGACTGCGTAAATATTGCCGGTGCAGGATTTTGGACACGAACTGACCTGTCTATTATGTCCCATAAATGTTCGATGCGATTCATGTTGGAGGATCTGGTCAGCCGCATCATTGGCTCGATATATCCAGAATGTTCTTCAGATAAATCGCGAACATCTGTGGCCTGGTGAAAGACGCAGTGTCATCCCTTGAAGTTACGCCGTTGTTTTGGACCATGACGTCAATGAATGGCTGCAAATGGTCAACAAGTAGTCGAAGACCTAGAGGATCCAGTCTATTCCATGTAAACACAGCTCACGCCACCAGCTTGCCCAGTGCCGTGTTGCCAACTTGGGTCCTTGGCTTCATGGGGTCTACTCCAAACTCGAACCCTACCATCAGCTTTCACCAGTTGGAATCGGGACACACATGACCGGGCGACGGTCTTAGGGTTCAACCGATATGGTCACGACCTATGAGAGGCGCTCACGTAGGTGATCTGCTACCATAGCCCATTAACGCCAAATTTCCCCGCACTGTCCCTCATGTTCGTCGTACGTCACACATTGATTTCTGTGGTTATTTCAGGTACTGTTGCTTGTCTGGTAGCACTGATAGCTGTACGCAAATGTCACTGATCTCGGTCGATAAGTCGGCCACTGCGATGTCCATGGTGAGAGATAGTGTTGGACATTTGGCATGGCACGCTGTTGACACGGTCCATCTCGGAATATCGATTTTGCTAACGACTTACGAAAAGGAATGTGCCATGTGTCTACTCCAACAACCATCCCACTTTCAAGTCTGTTTATTGCCGCCGTGTGGCCATAATCACGCCGGAAGCCTCTTCACATGAACCATCTGAATACAAATGACAGCTCCGCCAATGTACTGCCCGTTTACACCTTGTATACGTGAGACTACTACCATCTGTATATGTGCATATCGCTATCCTATGTCTTCAGTAACGTCAGTGTAGACGCTTTTGAAATGTGGTGCGACAGGAGGGTGATGAATATTTGATAGGTAGGTCGAATAACTAACGATGCATTAAATCGAATGCAGCAAAAATAGAAATATGTAGCCCAATAAAAAGGCATCCTTAGATAAAACAGATTATGAGGAATCGTGAATTTGGTAATAGAGGGAGGTGAAGAGGGTAAAAATAGTAGAGAGAAACCAATGTTTGATTACAGTGAGCAGGTTCAAGTGATGAAGAGATGAAAGGCTTGTGCATGGTAGACTGCCACGGGGAGCTGCATCAAAAACGTTTTCGGACTGAAGACCACTAACGAGGGGAACACAGTAAGTGCCATAACGCGATTCCCCAGAAACTTCGTCCAGTGGCAGAGGAGCCAAAATGTTACCAACCTCTTCGTAAATTTGATGCGATGTTGTAATCACTGAAATAGCATCACATGGCCACGCAGCCACCAGATTTTCTTTTCCTTTGAAGATCCCTTCTATAACGTTTCAGTCTGGCTAACTAGCGGTAGAGCTGCATATATTGACGTTATATAAAATATCTATTTGGGCTGCGCTGAAATCACACCGAGTGCGTATTATTTGTCTCGATCAGGTCAAGCAATTATGTGTTCCCCGGCGTATTTAAACACAGCTACACGTAGGGATATATCAGTTCCTATTCCGGTATTAATCATAGCTTCAGTACATACACAACACCAATACCTCCACTGAAGTTTTTCAGTTTACTAGAGCCTAATAGTTCGTAACAGAGCGATAATTTGTTGATGCAGCAAAGAGTTCTTATGCACGCCGCGTTCCTTGTACAATCAGTGTCGTCGCAAAGATAATTATTTACTGAGTACACAATATTGAATGGATTGAAAGATATTATCAACGCAGTAATAACACTGAATGCTGGTTTATGGCACTATTTTCACATCCTAACATTGCCGTAAGGAAGTAGCTTTTCCTATCTGGGTGGAATTAATTACGTATACTTCAGTCCAAGATATTATGCAAGTTCCAGAGTCCATTAACTGATTACACGAAAGTTAATTCTTTACTCACAATTCGGTTTCAAAGTTTAGTCTCTATATCGGTCCATCATTAATAGTTTCTAGCTTTGGGTAATGCCCAGTCTTTTATTGAAAATATTCAATTTAAGACAATTCTTTCACCATCTGGATTCTACGTGATATCCTATTTGAAGTTACTGATTTACTTCTTACAAGTTCAGTGCGTCGTAGTAGATCACAGATCTTTAGCGTTCAAAAAACAATCTCGTCGTGCCCACGTATACGAGCAGCAAACGCTGAAGTACGACTTGATCCGGCAAACTCTCGTAACTCAGTAACAATGCATGGCTCTTTCTTAGGTATTACATACGATTCTCAAAGAGTACTCATAAGGAATATTCTTTGAGATCGTTCGTCCTACTCCGTGATTTCTAATTACGATACTTTGCGATCTACTATGATTTTATTTTGAAACTAATGGGATTCTATCTTTTTTCTTTCTTTCTTTTTCAAAACATTAAGCTACTTGGTACTGAATTTCTTTTCTATCTACGTGCTACTATTCAAGCAACATTATTCCAAAAGGGACCTTTTTGTCTTTTTTTCGTTTATGAAATTTGGAGCTTGATTATTTGGGACTTCTGGGCTTTGCGGTACTATTTTTATGTTGTTAATTTTTCGTCTAAAGGAAGCCGCGTTACACTTCTTAATGATTCACATTTTTATCAGGCTGTGCAGTATTGAGGAAAAAGATATTTCTGATAGAAAAGAACGAACTGTGCAATTCAAGATGGTGGCAGTAAACATTTTTTGTGCGGTTTAGATCTACTGCATATTCAGTGTCATTTATTTGAAACTGTCTTCAGACAATAACGGTAGAGCCAGGACTTACAAATTTTTGTGAAAATATGAGAGCGCTCAGAGTGCGATAATGCGCGCATTCTTAATACAAAATATCGTATGGAACAATACAATACAAGTATTTTAACAACAATGAAAACTTTATTAAAACAAAACTTACGAAAACGGAACTTAGACAGAATTCCACTACGCTACTCGTATTATTTGACGCGAAACTTGATATTATAAATAACTAAAGTATAATGCTTCCATTTGATGAATTTACATCATCTTCCAATACTTTCAATATTATGTATACAAACAAAGATCATAGTTCATATTAATCTGTGAGAAATTTGGATTCCTAACTTACATATAAAATCGACAGTGTCACATTAAGTTCTTCGATTTATGAGAACAGTGGAAGCTGGCCCTTGAGCCAGAATTGCCAGGTGTGTGTCGATTAAATCGACAGCTGTTTCTTATCAGTTAATGAAAAGCAATCTGTCTCAAGAGAAGAAGGAGATAAATTCCAAGTACCTTAATCTTGAAGTATCATACGGCTCTGTCAAGTGGCTCCACGACTGGAATAGCACTCGTAGTTTGAAAATGTGTCGCTGTGTCAAACTAGGTACTTTTGTACTGATTTTTGTAGAAATTACTGAAAACGTCACCACAGGCAGACCAATGGATGCGCGTGGTTAGTGACAACCGCCACGCACAGTACCAGTGAAGGAGCTGCTCTCGTAGTTCTGGTATTATCGCCCGACTCGTCTGAGATAGCAGGTTATCTGAGACGTGCTGCTCGTGGTAGGCGAAATCAGTGAACTCTGAAGTGCGCTAGCGTATCACTAACAGCCTTGACCCAGACACTGGACGGAAGGAATGACATGCCACTGGCCCCTAGCAAACAGCACAAACGTGAGGTCTGTCGCTTCTTCTCCAACGGTCCTTTCCAAGCGAGACCAGTAACGACGTTGGAATGATCTCCCTCACTACATTATACAATCAACCACATGCCCATCTGAGGATGACGGTTGACCTATCGCCTAAGAGAACATTAGCATTCACTCTTGATTTGGCTAAGTATCACCCTTCTGCATTACGACTTATCCATTTCCCTACATGTACATTCACATGTATACTCCGCAACACACCACATGGTGCATGGTGGAGGGTATTTTGTACCACTACTGTCCATTCCTCTCATTGTCCTTTCATTAGATAAAAGGAAAATTTTTTAATAAAAATTCTTAAAAGTATTTGTCAAACAAAACTGTGAAATTTTTTTAAAAAAAATCAGTTTTCACGTGATTAGCCTTCAAAGAATCGGGAAGCTACGAGGTCCAATAGTTTTTTATGAAATCCTATTCTAATAAAAACGGCATTTTAATTAACAGTGCTTCACCTCAGGGTGTACTTGTTACGGTTCAAAACACGTAGTGTTCCCAATAAAGAACTGCTTAAATATTTATGGAATAAAAACCCCCCAGTACTTATACTTTAGTTGGCCTTCCTCTTGTTCACAGTTGGCGGCACCTGAAGTTTTAAGCTTCGTAACCAGTCGTGAGATAAATTAAGAAAATTAATGGTAACAGAAGCGGATTTTTATTCTGTAAATACGTGCCTCAGTTCCGGATGTTCATCTGATCAAATATTTTGTTACTGCATCGCAGCTAGAGCGGCTTGAGGAGTCTTCATTCTGCGTAAATCCCATCATATCATAATAATTTTTTTTACTACAAAGAAGTTTGAAGATTCTTAAATAGTAAAATAACAGAGTTGTGTAGGTGCAATGAGATGGCACGAATAGAAAGACGGCTCTGGGATTTTCAGAGACTATCCACGCACTGCTGATTATTGTAACAGCAGCTATTGTTAGCCAGTTTATGATCTAGGCTTAATTTCTTGGTGTAAAAGAATTGGTGAACAATCTGTGAATAGCATGAACGTGCCTAAACCCCCGCACAAAACATAGATCCACCATGTGGCAATTGGCAGCAGAAAAATTCCATACGTTTGCATCTTTCTGTCAAGAACTTAAATTCTTTTGCAACAGACCGTCACCTTGTAATGGTTCTTTATTTGCGAAACCATTACCACCCGCCAACCCTATTTTTCGATACCTTAGATTAATGAATCTTTTTCTACGTAATGTCTCATATCTTTCACTCTATTCAAATTTGGTTTCATATTTTTATGTATGTACGTCGATATTTCGAGATGTTGAAATCGATATAATATCTAGTGTGAATATCTTTGGACTTATTGATATCTTTGATGCTGACTTGTGTCTTATGGGGCGGAAGCGTGCAGAGTACTCAAGTTTTTGTGTTGAATATGAACAGTCTTGACTTTGTGCTGGAAATGAAAAGTGAGTCTGAGTTGTGGACAATGAAAAATGTTGTGAGTTTTATTAAGAGCAGTAACGGCTGCGAAATTGTATGATGAAGTAATGTTTTGAACATGCGAAAGTGTAAAAAGTTTAATAAAAGTGAATTTTTGTGAAAAGTGAGTGTCAAGAATTATTTTCAAGTGACCATTGTTTAAAAAAGTATGAAGCACATTGCAATGAAAAACATAAATCATCAAATTAATCCTGGAAGATTGTCTTCGTAAGTTCTTCAAGTCGGCGGAATTAACATCCGAGTGTCTTTCGCACCAACAGCGACAGTCATGCTATCTAGACAACATTTTTAATTACGAGCCAAAGCCAGAGCGAGATCGTCGTTGGATTGCAAATACAAGATAGGTGATATTATTGTTAATTTTCTTCGGTGACTGTAATCAATTGATGTAGCAATACCTGCCACATTAAAGACCTTTTAGTTGCGCAATAAAAAGGTCATACTTTGAGTGCGCAACGTGATAATTTTTGAACTAATTAACTGTTAGTGGAGGTACTGATATAACCTCTTCGTGGGGGCGTTAAACAACAGTCTATCACAGCACCGTACTGCGAATGGAGTTAGTTGTAAAGAAGTTCCTGATGCTGAAGTTTTACTACAGGAACAGGGGAAATGTGGGAAGCGATAAAACGTTTTTCCTTTAATGATTTTGTGGGGGAGGTGGGTTCTGAATAAGTGTAAAGTCCATTGGAAGCCGCCAAGTGCTCTGATTCTCGGAATTCGGTAGTTTCGGTACACTACATCAATGTGTGGGCAGGGATTCTTGGCGACCACACTCTTCCATTGGTTATTACTCGACAATGCTTCGACAGAGAAAGGTACCTGGACATCCTACGGGCCGGCCGGTGTGGCCGAGAGGTTCTACTCGCTTCAGTCTGGAACTGCGCGACCGCTACGGTCGCAGGTTCGAATCCTGCCTCGGGCATGGGTGTGTGTGTGTGATGTCCTTTGGTTAGTTAGGTTTAAGTAGTTCGAAGTTCTAGGGGACTGATGACCTCAGATGGTAAGTCTCATAGTGCTCAGAGCCATCCTCCGGAATACTCTCACCGGGCAACTTGGGAATGTGCCTTTGGCCGTATGGTATGTTATGTGGCTTCTACATGATGAAGCATCACCCTTCTTCCGCCTTACAGTTTGCCGACACTTCAACTCTGGATGAGATACGGAACCCCTGTCGCATGGCCTACTAGATCACCGAACTGAAACTTCTTGTATTTTTACCTCTGGGGACATCTGAGAAGTGCTGCGTATGTTGAATCAGTTTCTGATGTGCAGACCCTTCAACAGCGTGTTCACGACGCCTGTGACGGTGTTCGGAGAGGGGACGGAACGTGCGAAAGGCTACAGCAGTGCATGGCGTGACGTCTGAACACTTGCTCCGACGGAAGCCACTCCGAACATATGTTGTGGTGTGGATGCGATGCAGCTCCGTACTGTGGTGTTCCGGGACGACTTTTTTTGTCATTGCACGCACACCGTCCATTTTGTGGCACTTGTTCGCAGGACATTTTTTCCTCCAATTCCAGTGAGCAGTCCGTCCTTGCAGTGTGTCGGTTTTATTAATGAAACTTCCTGGGAGATTAAAACTGTGTGCCCGACCGAGACTCGAACTCCGGGTTCGCAGGAGAGCTTCTGTAAAGTTTGGAAGGTTGGAGACGAGATACTGGCAGAAGTAAAGCTGTGAGGACCGGGCGTGAGTCGTGCTTGGGTAGCTCAGATGGTAGAGCACTTGCCCGCGAAAGGCAAAAGTCCGGAGTTCGAGTCTCGGTCGGGCACACAGTTTTAATCTGCCAGGAAGTTTCATATCAGCGCACACTCCGTTGCAGAGTGAAAATCTCATTCTGGTTTTATTAATGCTCACCTCGGATGGATCTCCTCTCCATTGTCCATAATCACTCGGTGTTTCCAAACTTACGGAGGGTAGTGTATGTCATGTAAAAGACATTCGAAACAGAAAATTCTAAAAGATTTGGAAAAACCGTTTTTCCACTGAATAAAATTGCTCACCACCCGGACATGTACACAGTCTCTCACTTTAAAATTTGCCTTACTGTATTAAACCATTAGTGCAAGACTACCGCCTCTTAATGAGTAGGTTATGAGGCATTTTAACACTCCCTTAAGTCAACAGACTTAATATTGCAGTGGAGTTTTCTCCCACGGGTTGCTGCTGTTGAGTAGATGAAACATGTTGTGTTGCGAGGACAGACGGGATCGCGCAGTACATCACGGTGCGCGTGGGGACGTCGACGCTCAACAGTGGCGGCGACGTGTACCAAGCGGACGCCATCTACATCCACCAGAACTACAAGATGTTCAGCGAGGACTACGACGTGTCGCTGCTGCCGCTGACGAGCGAGATCGCGCTGGAGGAGGGCCGCGTCGAGGTGATCCCGCTGCCCGGCAACGAGACGCTGCCGCCGGAGCTGGGGGCCGTCCTCAACGTGACCGGCTGGAGCACTGAGAACGGCACCTCTGCCGACACCCTGCAGGTACGTCTCGCCAGCCTGCCCACCGTCACCAACATCAAACAAGAATGAGATTTTCACTCTGCAGCGGAGTGTGCGCTGATATGAAACTTCCTGGCCGATTAAAACTGTGTGCCCGACCGAGACTCGAACTCGGGATCTTTGCCTTTCGCGGGCAAGCGCTCTACCATCTGAGCTACCGAAGCACGACTCACAGCTTTACTTCTGCCAGTATCTCGTCTCCTACCTTCCAAACTTTACAGAAGCTCTCCTGCGAACCTAGCAGAACTAGTACTCCTGAAAGAAAGAATACAGCGGAGACATGGCTTAGCCACAGCCTGGGGGATGTTTCCAGAATGAGATTTTCACTCTGCCCGCGAAAGGCAAAAGTCCCGAGTTCGAGTCTCGGTCGGGCACACAGTTTTAATCTGCCAGGAAGTTTCAACATTAAACAATTTTGATTCCGTAACGAACTGTTGTGTATAACGAAGGAGAGGCACACAGCCATTAGTCAGAATCCCATCAGATTTTATTACTCTTGCAAATCTAGATTTCGGCTATAAATAGCCATCTTCAGTGTATCACAGTTACAATTCATCAGACTCGCGGCAGTACATGTCGTCACATGCTCTTATTGGTTTTATGTCTGCCTGGAGTGGCAAACATGAGTTGGAATTGGTAGCAGGGCGTGGCCGGGGTGTGACGCAAGATGTGATGGCCGAGAAAAGATTAGTCTCAAAGTGAGGCGCCACCGATCAGGAAGATTACTTATCTTTATTCTTCACATTGAAGCAGGGACCGTCTATTGCTCTCATAGCAAGTAGCTACGTAATTAAGTTCACAATACAATTCACGAATCCACAGTGCAATCCAAAACGTAACTAAGTTCTAAGCCCTAGGTTGTCATACAAAATCTGTACAATAACACTTCGACGTTAACACAGCTAGCGAGCAAGAGCGAGTGGGCATGGCGTCAGTGTTTTTTTTCCTTTATTTTTATTTTAAACACCTGTACATCAACCGGGCTGGCAGCAGCATCCTACGCTGCTCTTCAGCCTCAGTATTGACAGTGAAAAAATATGAAGAAGACACATAGACTGAACAAAATGGTGGGCAAAAACAGTAGACACAGAATACAAAAAACACGAAGCCGTTCACACTCGACGAGAAACACACCAAAAAACTGTCGGCACGGCGCACAAACACTGGCGACTTCGACGGCACAGGTGAACACTAAACACAAACACGATGGCACACACACGAGAAACTGATGGCGATGATCTCCGGCGCGCGAATGTCCACTTAGCGCGTGCGAGTCCGGGGACCTGCCAAGAGGGGAAGAAGGGGGAGGGGGAGGGAGAGGGGGAGCAAAAACGCCAATGGCAGAGGAGATGGTTGGAGGAGTGGAGGAATGGGTGTAGGGGAAACCCGGGGGAGGAGTGGTCGAGAAAAAGGGAGGAGGGAGGGAAGGGGGAGAGAAGGGAGAGAGGGTGCCCATAGCAACACGGAGAGGGAGGGAGGACCAAAGTTGGTAGGAGGGGTAGATGGAGGGGAGGAGGGCATCATCAGGGAGGGGGAGCTGGCGGAAGCCACCTTGGGAGAGGGTGTGGAGAGTGGAGAGATCGAGAGCAGGTGGGACGTGGAAATACAGGCGCGGCAGCGGACAGGGGCGGGAGAGGATGGCAGAGACCAGCGGGTGAGGAGGATCGAGTTTACGGGAGGTGTAGAGGATCCGTATCCGTTCGAGGAAAAGGAGGAGGAGGGGGAGGGGAATAAAGTCGTACAGGATCCGCGTGGGGGCGGGGAGACGGATGCGATAGGCGAGGCGAAGAGCATGGCGTTCCAGGATCTGAAGGGATTTGTAAAAGGTAGGGGGAGCGGAGATCCTGGCGTCAGGTCTGTGGTCCCGTTATATCTTGTGGCCACAGAGGGAGCTGCAGGCAAGAACTATTAAATGGCGCGACGTCTTCAGGCGGAGGTAACACTATGAACCTCCGGCGGCCGCGACGAAAAGCTAAGGCCGACCAACGCGCATGTGCGGCCGGGCTGAGCGATGGCAGGGAGCGCGTGTTTCGGTTAGGTCCGCGGACATGGCAACTGGTGTATAAGGCAGAAGGAAAGTGAGAGCATATGGTGACGTGTACTGCCGCGAGTCTGTTGAACTGTAGCTCAAATACTGTACAGGATGCATCAAAAAGAATCGTCCGATTTAGCACGTCTGTATTTATGAAACTAATAAACACGTACAATGAATTTTATTCTTTGATGAACGGCAAACTAATAAAGTTTTTTTTCATACCTTTTCGTAAGTGTTCAATATGCCCCCCTTGAGAGGCACGGCATATGTCACTGCGGTATTCAAATTATTTCTACACTGCAGCGAGCATGTCTTGAATTATAGCTTCAACAGCTGCTGTTATGCGATGTCGCAATTCCTTCGTTGTTGTTGGTAATCGAGGCACATAAACAGTCTTTTATGAACCCCACAAGAAATAACCACATACAGTCAGGTTCGGTGTCCTTGCAGGACAGTAATGTAAGCTGAATCATTTGGTCCAGTGCAACAGATCCGTCGTTCAGTAATCCTTCGATTTAAAAATTCCCGCACTTCCAGACGCCAGTGTGACGGTGGACCAACCTGTTGGTAAACCAAGTCGTTTTGAATCAGTCTCCAACCGTGGGAAAATAATGTTGTCAAGCATATCGAGGTATGAGCTTCCTGTACCAATGTTCTTGGCAATGAAAAATGGACCGTACACCTTTTCCGTGAAATAGCACAAAACACATTAAATTTTGGAGTGTCCATCTCATGTTGTACAACTTCGTGTGGTTGTTCCGACCCCATATTGTCACATTATGACGGTTCACCTTTCCATTTAAGTGGATTGTTGCCTCGTCACTAAACGCTAAGCGTGGAAGAAAACTGTCATCCTCCATATTGCCAAGAACGAAATTACAGAACTGCACACGTTGTTGTTTGTCACCTTCACGAAGAGCTTGCAGAAGCTGAATTTTGTAGGGTCTCGTGTCTAAGCATCGACGCAACACACAGACGGACGTCGGGAGCCTATTGAGATGTCGAGCTGCACGGCGAGCGGATTTCTGTGGACTCCTTGTGAAAATATGATGGATGCGTTCGGCGTCTGTGTCAGACACTCGTGGACGGCCCGGCGATTTAACCTGTTTCTCGGCATTGCTCACGCCAACGTCTAAGGCTCTGTGCTACAGAAGGATCCACACCATAACTCTCTCCGCCCGAGCAGGCCGTGAAGGCCCAACGGTACCGACCGGCCGCCGTGTCATCCTCAGCCCACAGGCGTCACTGGATGCGGACATGGAGGGGCATGTGGTCAGCACACCGCTCTCCCGGCCGTATGTCAGTTTGCGACACCGGAGCCGCTACTTCTCAATCAAGGGGCTCTTCAATTTGCCTCACAAGGGCTGAGTGCACCCCGCTTGCCAGCAACGCTCGGCATACCGGATGGTCACCCATCCAAGTGCTAGCCCAGCCCGACAGCGATTAACTTCGGTGATCTGACGGGAACCGGCATTACCACTGCGGCAAGGCCGCTGGCATCCACACCATACCTAGTGAGAAAGTCACGTTGAACCGTCATTACTGACCCGCACTGTGCAAAACGTAGAACACAAAACGCTTCCTGTTGTCCCGATACCATTTTTACTAGAACTGAATTGGGCGCACACCTCGTGAGTTTGTTCTTTACAACAGTACGCTGTTCACGCACATATCTCAAATAACATAATAATTAAACTTTTTTTTCAAATCGGATGATTGTTTTTGATACGGCCTGTACACTGAAGATGGCTATTTGCAGCCGAAATCTAGATCTGGAAGAGTAATAAAAACTAACGGGATTGCGACTGATGGCTGAGCGCCTCCTCTTCCGTCACTGACGTAATTTAAAATCTATGGCGCTATGCCCAGTCATCTTGACCATTCCATATAACTTTTTGCCCAGAAGCAAAAGTTGTTTAGCCGACAGGGGGACATTAAACATCGTGTATTACTTTTCTTGCACCTTATTTCTTTACGAGGCTATTAGGTTGGTGCATAAGTTCGTAGTATATACAACAGATACAAATAACGCAGACTTTACTCGTCAGTAACACACACGTATTCTCCTTCACTATTTTACAACACTGTGCTAGCGCTTGGGTATCTTTTCGATTCAGGGACTGCAGGAAACACGTGGCTTTCAGCTGAAGAACTCGTCCAGCCTTGTTCGGAGCACATTTTCGTCCGGTAAGGAACTTCCTTGAAGGTTGTTCGATAGACAGCGGAAAAGGTAGAAATCTGAGGGCGCAAGGTCAGGCGAGCAAGCTGGGTCGGGACTGGTTTTCCAACCTAACTGCTTTATAGTGTCTTTCGTTAGTCTTGCAGAATGAGGGCGGGCGTTATTGTGGAGTAGCATCGCTCCACACAGTCTTCTAAGCCGTTGTTCTTGGACTGCATCTGCAAGACGTGTCAGTTGTTGACAATAAATGTTAGCAGTGATGTATACACCTCGGGGAAGGAATTCGTAGTACACCACACCGTCGTTGTTCCACCATATGCAAAACATTATCTTTCGTGGATGTGCTCGCGTATTTGTAACAGGGAGTTGTTGCTTTGTTTGGGCTCAATCGTTCCTTTCTTTTTTTTACGTCAGCATAAAGGCGCCATTTCTTGTCACCAGTAACGGTACAGGATACGAATGGTCGGTGTTGTTCACGAGCCAATTGACAACGGCCAAGCAGAGACGCAGATATGGCCACCCGTTGATTTTTGTGATTTTGGCTTAGAGCAGGCGGTATCCATAAACTAAATTTTTGAGCCATCCCCATTTCATGCAATTTCGCACGATGGTGGAATGAATACAGTTTATCACATTTGCTAGTTCTTCGGTAAACTGAAGTTCCGTGCCGCAGCGGCCGAGAGGTACTAGGCGCTTCAGTCTGGAACCACGCGACCGCTACAGTCGCAGGTTGGAATCCTGCCTCGGGCATGGATGTGTGTGATGTCCTTAGGTCAGTTAGGTTTAAGTAGTTCTAAGTTCTAGGGGACTGATGACCTCAGATGTTAAGTCCCGTAGTGCTCAGAGCTATCTGAACCATTTTTTGAAACTGGAGTGGATCATTGTGGAATAATGCATTTAAATAATCTACCTCAAACCCCGAACATCTTCCTGAACTCGAAAAGTCTCTAATGTCAAAACGACCTTCCTTAAAACGAGAAGACCATTTTCTTGCCGTTCTCTGTCCAGTGGCATTATCCGCATACACAGCACAAATGTTTCTGGCTGCCTCTACTGCTGTCCGCACCCAGCACCAGATGGCAACACTTATCCCTAAGCTTTTACATTTGAGGGTTATCCCGTTTTCCAGCGCATATCTTCAATTGTGTTTGAGTTCATAGACGGCGGACAGCAGCGGAGGTAGCCAGCAACATTTGGGCTGTGTATGCGGATAATGCCACTGGACAGAGCACGGCAAGAAAATGGTTTTCTCGAATGAGATTTTCACTCTGCAGCGGAGTGTGCGCTGATATGAAACTTCTTGGCAGATTAAAACTGTGTGCCGGATCGAGACTCGAACTCGGGACCATTGCCTTTCGCGGGCAAGTGCTCTACCATCTGAGCTACCGAAGTACGACTCACGCCCCGTCGTCACAGCTTTACTTCCGTCAGTACCTCGCCTCCTGCCTTCCAAACTTTACAGAAGCTCTCCTGCGAACGTTGCAGGACTAGCGCTCCTGAAAGAAAGGATATTGCGGAGACATGGCATAGCCACAGCCTGGGGGATGTTTCCAGAATGAGATTTTCACTCTGCAGCGGAGTGTACGCTGATATGAAACTTCCTGGCAGATTAAAACTGTGTGCCGGACCGAGACTCGAACTCGGGACCTTTGCCTTTCGCGGGCAAGTGCTCTACAATCTTTTCTCGTTTTAAGCAGAGCCGTCTTGACATAAGACACTCCCCACGTCCAAGAAGATATTTGTGTTTGATGTAGATCATTTAAATGCATTTATCCACAATGATCTACTTCCGTGTACTAGAGAACTTGCAAATGTGATAAACTGTGATCATTCCAGTGTCCTCCGCCACACACCGTTGGGTGGCTTGCGGAGTATAAATGTAGATGTAGATGTAGATGTCGTGTTACATTTGCATGAAATGGGGAAGGTTCAAAAATAGGGTGTACGGGTGCCGCAGGCTCTAAACCAAAATCACACAAATCAGCGGGTGGTCATAGGTGCGTCTCTGTTTCACTGTTGTTTGAGTTTACGTATTGTCATTTTCTCATTTGGAGGTAGCGAGTGGAGGAACCAACACTAGAAAACGAAGTCTCAAGTGGAGAAATCGGAACATTTCCGACGTATAATATTGTCCGGCGGAAGTGCCCCGATTTCTCCACCTGGTACTTCGTTTTCCAATACCAGTGCCAGGTGGAAAAATCGGATCATTTCCGACGTACTGTATTATACGTCGGAAATGTTCTGATTTCTCCACTTGAGACTTCGTTTTCTAGTATTGGTAGCTCCACTCGCTACCTCCAAATGACAAAATGACAATACGTAAACTCAACTAGCTACAGTGAATTATAGATAAAAGTGACAATCGATAAAGAAACCTCTAGCAACCGGAATACCAACATTCAAAACAAAAACGGTACGCCGGCCGCTGTGGCCGTGCGGTTCTAGGCGCTTCAGTCTGGAACCGCGTGACCGCTACGGTCGCAGGTTCGAATCCTGCCTCGGGTATGGATGTGTGTGACGTTTAAGTAGTTCTAAGTTCTAGGGGACTGATGACCACAAATGTTAAGTCCCATAGTGCTCAGAGCCATTTGAACCAAAAACGGTACGAATTTATGCACCAGCCTAATATTAACAGCCGTACATCTTTTAAATTGCATTCTATATTTTGTACTTGGCAGTCCATTTTCTCTCCTCAAGATCCGTTCAAAAACGTATCAGAGCGTATCACTCACGCAAAAATGACGTTAAAAAGAAACAAAACACAATACTGACCTTGACTCTCCCGTACTGGTATCTCCATCACCTAACACCTAAAGCCCACGTATCAGTTCCTTCCGGTCCTTTTCCTTTAACATCCTCTCCAGTATTTCACACATCAAAATGCGTATCCACAGCCACCAGGGGCCACCATCACATCATCCTCATAATGAAAAGATAGTGTAAATCGCATCATATACTGTCATAAAAAATCGTAAGTCACTTCATCCTCTAGAATTTCTAATTTTTTGTATTGCATTTTAAAATTGTATGGCCTGGTGCATCAACGTGATAACTCACACATGTTATTTTTGAAATATTTAATAAAATGCAACCTTTTATTATTTTAAAGGTTATTATTGAATATTTTTGTATTTACCGTTTCAAAGTTAATAATATAAACTAATTATTCACAAATTTTTGACAATATACCTTACTATTTTATCCACGAAAAAATAAGAATTAGAAAGTGCAGCAAACAGAATTTAATTATTTCACGGCATGAACCTGGTAAACTACAATACTTTTTTACTCCTTATCTTTGTCATCCCATGAATTTTCTGACTCACATTCAGTATGAGAGTACTGTCGTTGTTGCTGCTGCTCTTGCATTTGTTGCCCTGTCGCTTACCTATCCTGTAGTTTGCATGATGTAGGCACTTTGATCCTCAGTCCAGTATAACTTCTCGGTGTTCTTCAGGTGTAAATTGGCACAGTTTCATGAGGTCCTTCAGTTTAGTTTGATTGGTAAGCGGTATTAGTGGAGAGGTGTTAGGCATGTTGTATCTTGTCTTTCTTTGCAATGTTTACTTATTTGTATTTTTCCAGTTGTGGACTGTGTGATTAGGCAATGCAGTATCTTCCTGGTAAGTGTTGGGTAATCATGATGTGTCTAGCCGTTTGTGTTCTCACAAAGTTGTTATCAGCGTCTTCCTTCCTAAATATTAAGTATTTCTTCAAATTTTCAGCTGATGCATTGTCTTCCTGGACCATTTGTTTCACTTGAAAAGGCTGTTTCTCCTTGCATGTTTCTACCAATTTGTACCAACCTATGGTGTATATACAACAAGGAGTCTCTTTTTCATATTTTCTGTAACACCTAAGTCATATTTTCTATAACACTTACCCAGATATAGGAAATTTGTCTTCCACTGTATGGAATAATTTTCAAACACCTTTTTGTTTTGGCCTTCATTCAGTCTGACCAAGCTATCAAGTGTTTGGCATCTGTTGACCCTTCTACTTGTTTTATCTATGCACATAAACATGACAGTACTTCTTATAATCCCCGACCACCAACATCCTCTGACTACATGTGCATGTGAGATTCTGCTTTAGAGCCATGCATTCCAAGATTTTGTGTCCACAACTGCCTGGAACAAAATGTGACACTGGTATGTATGTGTGGAGTTGCTTTGCTGCATATCAAATACTATTGTGAAAGTGTTTCACTTCCAGCAGCATTCTCAAAAATTATTTTTATCTGTGTTTGGGCTTTTTCAGCTTTCCGAAGGTGCAGCTCTTTGTCTCTTAGGATGATCCTTTTCTCTGTTTCTGCTATAGTACTTCTTACAATCATTTCTACAACATCACACTGCTTACATGTGTTCAGACTGCGTTCGCTAAAATGTAAATTAAACTCTGTTCTGAAAATATAAGTGAAGAAGGTGAATGTTATTGATTCTTGTGTGTTGCCAATACAACTCTCCATATATGTCACATAGCTTTCTTTCAGAGACTTTTGGAGACAGGTATTTCCTATTAGCATTTTGTCCCCTTGTGTAATGACTCCCGTATATGGTTATTTTGTCAATGAAATCTCGAATAATAGTCTCCGTTCTTCAGATAACTTGTGTGGTCTTGATTGGTGTTTTCCCTTCTTGTCTTCTGTCGGTATTGCATTTATTTTCTTCATATCGGTGGTTAATAGATTTTTGCTATTTTAATTCCAAGAACAGCGGCTGAGTGCTTGTTCACAAATCATAATGTTTTCTGAACTTAACAGGTAGGCTGCGTTGTAGGCTGATAGCCCTGGTTTTTTTCTTTTTTTTTTTGTGGACTAGCTGCATAACGCCTCTTTGGTGCCACAAGAGTAACGCATTTAGAGAGAAATAATCTCTGACCAGTGGCATCGGGAAGGTTGTAATATGAGGTCGGATATTGGACCTCAAGTGTTCTTGAAGGTTCTGGAAGCATTTCTTCGAGCAGTTACGTGGTTTACCTCTTTTAATTTCCACAACATGTCTTCTTTTGTGGTCGATGTACTTCTCTCCTTCTGTATGATTCGTCGCTTTGATTGTTCCTGTGCCAGGATGATTCATCACGCTTTGGCTTTCTTCCTCTTTCTTTTGATGTTGTCTCACCTCAAATTAATATGCAAAATAGAATGTTAGCAACTTTGATACTTACATTTCACTAATTTATTCTCTTTGCTGCTAGTGATGATACGTACACACGTTCCGTTACGTTAATTGAATCAGTCGATTTCACAATAAATAAATTCATATGTTTACCCAGTTAATAATATATTTCAATATTTTAAATCCAGAGTACATTGCCTGGTTCATTTGACTGATCTAACAATGAAAAGTCAAGCTTTCTTGCAGCAGAAAATCTCTTGTTATTTTGTTCAGCTATTTCCTGAGGTTTATCAGATTCTTGCACAAGAGAATGCTTAGTTACAAATACAAACAACCACAAGTGGCCTTTGTGGAGTGAAAGTGCAAACAGATATGAATACCATTATTTAGCAAATGATAACAGATAGCATTAGCAGTCACTCATATTAAATAATTTTTTTTAGTGTGGGTTATCAGGTTCATGCACCAGAGTACATTACCTGGTTCATCTGACTGCGCTAACAATGAAAAGTCAAGCTTTCTTGCAGCAGAAAATCTCTTGTTATTTTGTTCAGCCACTTCCTGAGGTTTATCAGATTCTTGCACAAGAGAATGCTTAGTTACAAATACAAACAACCACAAGTGGCCACTGTGAAGTGAAAGTGCAAACAGATATGAATGCCATTATTTGGCAAATGATAACAGATGGCATTAGCAGTCACTCAGTCATTTAAACAATTTTCTTTTAATGTGGGTTATCAGGTTCATGCACCAGGCCGGAAAATTATCCTGTCGAAAGGTTGAACAGCAGCAGTCTGGCTGTTGTTAGCCTATCCGCAATATATGGAATGTACAGTGCCTGACAATGAACGTGAAGCATGGAGGGGAGGAGGAAACGAAATGAGACAAAGTTAAAATCTTCTGGGATGTTAAGCCGCGTCATATTTCCTTCTAAAATAATAGATTTTTCGATTCCTCTGCTGGGATCTTCTTCAGGATGTTTTAGTGTCCACTATTCCTAGAACGCTATGCAGCAGTGGGCACCGAAACATCCTGCAGAAGATCCCAGCAGAGGGGTCGAAACGTCGAATATTTTAGAAGGAAATGCAACGCGGCTTGACATTCCAGAGAATTTTAACTTTACTGGCAACGGCCACGGAAGCCTGCAGACATAAATGAAATGAGACATCACGGCTCAAAGGGATATGCGATGTTATTTTAGTGATTAAAAAACCGAGTGAAATTAACGGAGAATTTTACACTGTGAGCCCACTTACCAGTACTGCCTTACACCCCTTCTGGCCTTGGTGCAAACACTGATCCGTCTGGGTAGGGCATCTTAAGGCCGTTGAAGCCTGACATCCGAATTGGTCCCACTGGTGCTCTATGGGGCAGATATGGGGATCTCGCTGGCCATGTGTGTTCGTCAACATCACGCAGAAAGTTCGTAGAGTTGCATGCCATCTGTGGACGAGCTCTGTCCTGTTACGGTCATATGCGAAATAATACATGAGCTGTGTTGGGCTGCCAGAGTTTCCTCATTCACTACTAGCCGTGACCCAAAGTAATACCTGATGGCTCCCCTTACCATGACACTAGCAATAAGACAGCTGTGTCCAAAACAATAGAAGAATAGGACTTCTCACCAAGTCTACTCCATACTCGCTGACGATGATCGCTGAACACGATTCGACGCCATCCATCAGCTGTCATGCTTGCCAGTCAAGGCACGACACCACGCGTATCCGTTTGTATTGTGGTGTTAATAGCAGCCTACACAGGGGATGGTAATTCCTTAGTCCAGCTGCTGCCAATCTCCAGCCAGTGGCGCGGGATAACACGGAATGTTGTAGGAAGTTCATTATTAGTCCTTGGATGGAAGATGCGCATGTGGACTGATTAATATGTGCTTAGGGAAACATGCGGCGATCCTACATTGTGGTGATCAGACGTGGTCGACCGGAACCTTGACGACGAGTTTCCCTACCCTCACATTCCCATTTGGTCCAACATCAGACCACTGTCACATCCAAATGCCTCACACATTTGGGTACTGGACGATTCAACCAGCCGGCCGAAAACAGACCCACAATGAGACCCCATTCAAACTCAGTCAGGTTATGAAAACGCAGTTTCACACGAGTACACAGTACCTTCACGTCCTTCCAGGGGATCACACAACACCTGGCGTTGTTGACGCCCCTCATGTACCCCGCCAGGCCTGGTAACAACACTACCCCAATGCACTCTCGTGGCCATCCTACCTGTCACAAAGAATTGAAGCTCAGATCATTTATAGACGCGCCGATGGTGTTCGTAGGTGTACGAAGTTACATTGATATCCATACGAAGTTATACTGATATCCCCTCACACACTATGTTATTAAAAGTATACGGACACCTGTCTGAAAATGAGTTACAAGTTCGTGGCACCCTCCAGCGGTAATGCTGGAATTCATTATGGTCTTGGCTCACCCTTAGCCTTGATGACAGCTTCCACCATCGCGGGCATATGTTCAATCAGGTGCTGGAATGTTTCTTGGGGAACGGCAGCCCATTCTTTACAGAGTGCTGCACTGAGGAGAAGTATCGATATCCGTCGGTGAGGCCTGGCACGCAGTCAGCGTTCCAAAACATCCCAAAGGCGTTCTATAGGATTCAGGACTCTGAGCAGGCCAGTCCATTACAGGGATGTTATTGTCGTGCAAGCACTCCGCCACGGGCCGTGCATTATGAACAGGTGCTTGATCGTGAGGAAAGATGCAATCGCCATCTTCGAATTGCTCTTCAACAGTGGGAAGCAAGATGGTGCTTAAAACATCATTGTAGACTTGTGATATAGTGCCCAGCAAAACAACAAGGGTTGGAAGCACCCTCCATGAAAAACACGACTACACCATAACACCATTGCCTCCTTATTTTACTGTTGGTACTACACACGCTGTCAGATGACGTTCACCGGGCATTCACCATACCCACGCCCTGCCATCGGATCGCTACTTTGTGTACCGTGAATCGCAACTCTAAACAACGTTTTTCCACTGATCAGTCGTCCTATGTTTAGGCTCCTTACACCAAGCGAGGTGTCGTTCGACATTTACCAGCGTGATGTGTGGCTTATGAGCAGCCGCACGACCATGAAGTCCAAGTTTTCTCACCTCCCGCCTAACTGTCATAGTATTTGCAGTGAGTCCTGATGCAGTATGGAATTCCTGTATGATGGTCTGAATAGACCCTCTTCAACAGTCGGCGGTCTCTGTCAGTCAAGAGACGAGGTCGGCCTGTACGCTTTTGTGCTGTACGTGTCCCTTCACGTTTCCACTTCACTATCACATCGGAAACAGTGGACCTAGGGATGTTTAGGAGTGTGTAAATCTCGCGAACAGACGTAAGACGCAAGTGACACCCAATCACCTGACCACTTTTGTGAGTTCCGGGGAGCGCCCCATTCTGTTCTCTCACGGTGTCTAATGACTACTGGGGTCGCTGATATGGAGTACCTGGCATTAGGTGGCAGCACAATGCACCTAATATGAGAAACGTATGTTTTTGGGGGTGTCTGGATACTTCTGATCACATAGCGTATGTTCCATGTGCTTCACTTATTTGGCAGGCAGTGTAAATTACAGTTCAATTAGAAAAAAATAGTCGCCATTTAGCCTCATATAGCGCGGTGTTCGGCAGTTGTCTCAGATGGTGGTGGTGAACAACACGGAGTGCGTGGACGGCCAGGGCGGCAACCTGACGGAGCGCATGCTGTGCGTGGCGCCCCTCGAGGGCAGCATCTGCAAGGGCGACGATGGCGGCCCGGCAGTCATCGACGGCGTCCAGTTCGGCATCGTCTCGGTGGCGCCCTACTCGTGCGACACCAACACCGTGCTGGTCAACCTGGCCGAGTACTACGTGCGAGACTGGATCCGGTACTTCTCCGGAGTGTGACGACACGCTTGACTTGCCCTTACTGCCAGGATTAACTGGCGCCTGGGTCAGGCCCAACCCCTCAGACGTGCTGACATCTCCTCTCCTCAGGCCTACTCCTATACTCCCTTATTGGTGTTCTATATTTGAATGCAGAAATAAAGCAGAATTGCAGGGCAGAAGTAATTTTGAATCCGATGTTCTTTGGTTACCTGTTTCGACAAAATGTTACCAAGTTTCCAGCTGCAAAGTTCAAACCAACTGAACTGTCTAAACGGGGTTGATCACTTGCGTGGAGTGACGCTTCCGCGGGAGATATTTTTCTGTGGAACCTTGCTGGTTTGCTGGGATAAGCGGCTCTTTGTAAGCGATTGTGGTGACCAGCTGACCTGTAGCTCCACCTGATGTCTAGGTTACCTTCGAATGTAACAGTTTGGTTGTGAGTTGGTGAAGCAAAAACGTTCAAATGTGTGTGAAATCTTATGGGACTTAACTGCTAAGGTCATCAGTCCCTAACCTTACACACTACTTAATCTAAATTATCCTAAGGACAAACACACACACCCATGCCCGAGGGAGGACTCGAACCTCCGCCGGGATCAGCCGTACAGTCCAGGACTGCAGCCCTTGAGACCGCTCGGCTAATCCCGCGGGGCATTTGGTGGAGCCAACAAATGAGAAAGCAAGGAATCAGTGTGTGTTGACAAACTAATCTTTAGCTTAGCCTGACGTCTGTATTAGGTCGGAATATCACACTTTGGTTGCGAGTTGGCGAAGCCAACAAATGTGAAAACTAGACATCTGTTGTGGTGACTGACCCGTCTGTAGCTTAGCCCTAGGTCTGAGTTAGTTTGGAATGCGATAGTTCGGTTGTGGGTCGATGAAGCCAAAAACCGTGAAAGCAAGAAATCTGCGTGTGGTGACAAGACTGATCCATACCTTAATCTGATGTCTAGTTAGGTTGGAAGGCGATATACTGGTTGACAACTGGCGAAGCCAACGGATATGAAACAGAAAAGTTGATTGTCGTGAGACACTTATCTGTAGCTTAGCCAGAGGTCGATGCTAGGTTGGAACATGGCAGTTCGGTTGCGACCTGGCGAATGCAATGAAAGTGAAACCTTAAAACCTGATTGTGGTGACTATGTGATATTCCCGGCCGTGGCCGTCAGTTTTTTATTTTGCTAAGAAGCTCGCCTTGATGCAGCTTGATACGTACAGGGTGTTTCAAAAATGACCGGTATATTTGAAACGGCAATAAAAACCAAACGAGCAGCGATAGAAATACACCGTTTGTTGCAATATGCTTGGGACAACAGTACATTTTCAGGCAGACAAACTTTCGAAATTACAGTAGTTACAATTTTCAACAACAGATGGCGCTGCGGTCTGGGAAACTCTATAGTACGATATTTTCCACATATCCACCATGCGTAGCAATAATATGGCGTAGTCTCTGAATGAAATTACCCGAAACCTTTGACAACGTGTCTGGCGGAATGGCTTCACATGCAGATGAGATGTACTGCTTCAGCTGTTCAATTGTTTCTGGATTCTGGCGGTACACCTGGTCTTTCAAGTGTCCCCACAGAAAGAAGTCACAGGGGTTCATGTCTGGCGAATAGGGAGGCCAATCCACGCCGCCTCCTGTATGTTTCGGATAGCCCAAAGCAATCACACGATCATCGAAATATTCATTCAGGAAATTAAAGACGTCGGCCGTGCGATGTGGCCGGGCACCATCTTGCATAAACCACGAGGTGTTCGCAGTGTCGTCTAAGGCAGTTTGTACCGCCACAAATTCACGAAGAATGTCCAGATAGCGTGATGCAGTAACCGTTTCGGATCTGAATAATGGGCCAATGATTCCTTTGGAAGAAATGGCGGCCCAGACCAGTACTTTTTGAGGATGCAGGGACGATGGGACTGCAACATGGGGCTTTTCGGTTCCCCATATGCGCCAGTTCTGTTTATTGACGAAGCCGTCCAGGTAAAAATAAGCTTCGTCAGTAAACCAAATGCTGCCCACATGCATATCGCCGTCATCAATCCTGTGCACTATATCGTTAGCGAATGTCTCTCGTGCAGCAATGGTAGCGGCGCTGAGGGGTTGCCGCGTTTGAATTTTGTATGGATAGAGTTGTAAACTCTGGCGCATGAGACGATACGTCGACGCTGGCGTCATTTGGACCGCAGCTGCAACACGGCGAACGGAAACCCGAGGCCGCTGTTGGATCACCTGCTGCACTAGCTGCGCGTTGCCCTCTGTGGTTGCCGTACGCGGTCGCCCTACCTTTCCAGCACGTTCATCTGTCACGTTCCCAGTCCGTTGGAATTTTTCAAACAGATCCTTTATTGTATCGCTTTTCGGTCCTTTGGTTACATTAAACCTCCGTTGAAAAATTCGTCTTGTTGCAACAACACTGTGTTCTAGGCGGTGGAATTCCAACACCAGAAAAATCCTCTGTTCTAAGGAATAAACCGCGTTGTGTACAGCACACTTGCACGTTGTGAAAAGCACGCGCTTACAGCAGAAAGACGACGTACAGAATGGCGCACCCACAGACTGCGTTGTCTTCTATATCTTTCACGTCACTTGCAGCGCCATCTGTTGTTGAAAATTGTAACTACTGTAATTTCGAAAGTTTGTCCGCCTGAAAATGTACTGTTGTCCCAAGCATATTGCAACAAACGGTGTATTTCTATCGCTGCTCGTTTAGTTTTTATTGCCGTTTCAAATATACCGGTCATTTTTGAAACACCTTGTATGAAGTACAAGCGACAGATGGTACAGTATGTACCAGTCCGGCGGAGAGGTCGCCAACTGTACTGAACTTTCTTTTGAGTGGTCGGCACATTCGGGTGCTAGGCGCCAAAACACCTAACTTCCCTTATTAATTATTTACCTAATTTTCGTTATATTTAACCCAGTCTCTAGTATGACACTCTCTCATGGTTACCCTACGAGTCTATCGTTTTTGTTTACTGAATTTCACCAGTTCTGAGGAACGTGAGAGTAACGATATTACAGCCGAAGTGCTTCGGACACCTTCGGGTCGCTTTGGCGCGCCTGGAAGACGAAGTACCTCGGCTGCGCCAGTCAGACTTTTTTCGGGCGTTGCGGAGGATACAGTAATGAGAAGTGTCAGTATTACAGATCTTGCCCTCTGTAGATACGGAGACTAATCTGGGCAAGTAGCATCCCATGAAAAGCACAATCACAGGTTCGAGATGACAGCGTAGCAGCCTCCGCCGAAGAAGTTCCCACGACCGACGAGCTGTCTTCTGCGCTGGGAACACAGCTTTGGAAGACGACAGGTTGGTGGAAAAAACCGTTAGGGATTCTTATTCAATCTCTCCAGATCTTTCGAGGTTCCAGATCTGACGTCCAAAGGGCACACATGATTTATAACTGACTCACCTATAGCTTAGCCTGAAGTCTAGGCTAGTTTGGAATGCGAAAATTCGTGAGTTGGTGAAGCCAACAAATGTGAAAGCAAGAATCTGGGTTTGGTGACAGACGGATCTATAGCTTAGCCTAAAATCTAGGTTTAGTTGGAATTTGATAGACGAGTTGGCAGCGGGCGAAGCCAACTGATGTGAAACAAGTTGATTGTGGTGACTGTCCCATCTGTAGCTTAGCCCGAGGTCTAGGCTAGTTCTGAAAGTGACACTTTGGTTAGGAGTTGTCGAAGCTAACGAATAAAAAAGCAAAAAACCCACCGGAAGAGTCTTGGGCTCCACAGGTATATCAACAAATTCCACCCCCACACAAGCTTCACTCTGCAAAACTGTCACAATCTTGTGTAAACTCTTACTGTACTGCGAAAGTGTAATGAGCCATTCCATAAATAATCAGGAATAGTTAACTAAAGGCTACATATATCAATAATGGTTTCAATAATGGTTTCCTCAGTGACATAATTCTAAACACGGAACAGCAAAAAGAGGCAAAAGTAATATTGCTGGCAATAATATTGCGTATTCTTTCAATACATATCGATAGAAAGCCGCAGTAAACAAAATGTCAAACACAAAAACTGTTCTATCTACACTACTGGCCATTAAAATTGCTACACCACGAAGATGACGTGCTACAGACGCGAAATTTAAGCGACAGGAAGTTTCCAACCGATTTCTCATACACAAACAGCAGTTGACCGGCGTTGCCTGCTGAAACGTTCTTGTGATGCCTCGTGTAAGGAGGAGAAATGCGTATCATCACGTTCCCGACTTTGATAAAGGTCGGATTATAGCCTATCGCGATTGTGGTTTATCGTATCGCGACTCTGCTGCTCGCGTTGGTCGAGATCCAATGACTGTTAGCAGAATATGGAATCGGTGGGTTCAGGAGGGTAATACGGAACGCCGTGTTGGATCACAACGGCCTCGTATCATTATCAGACGAGATGACACGCATCTTATCTGCATGGCTGTAACGGATCGTGCAGCCACGTCTCGATCCCTGAGTCAGCAAATGGGGACGTTTGCAAGACAACAACCATCTGCACGAACAGTTCGACGACGTTTGGAGCAGCATGGACTATCAGCTCGGAGACCATGGCTGCGGTTACCCTTGACGCTGCATCACAGACAGGAGCGTCTGCGACGGTGTACTCAACGGCGAACCTGGGTGCACGAATGGCAAAACTTCATTTTTTTTTCTGATGAATCCAGGTTCTGTTTACAGTATCAGGATGGTCACATCTGTGTTTGTTGACATCGCGGTGAACGCACATTCGAAGCGTGTATTCGTCATCGCTATACTGGCGTATAACCCGGCGTGATGGTATGGGGTGCCATTGATTACACGTCTCGGTCACCTCTTGTTCGAACTGACGGCACTTTGAACAGTGGACGTCACATTTCAGATGTGTTAACGACCCGTGGCTCTACCCTTCATTCGATCCCTGCGAAACCCTACATTTCAGCAGGATGTTGCACGACCGCATGTTGCAGGTCCCGTACGGGCCTTTCTGGATGCAGAAAATGTTCGACTGCTGCCCTGGCCAGCACATTCTCCAGATCTCTCACCAACTGAAAAAGTCTGGTCAATGGTGGCCGAGCAACTGGCTCGTCACAATACGCCAGTCACTACTCTTGATGAACTGTGGTATCGTGTTGAAGCTGCATGGGCAGCTGTACCTGTACACGCCATCCAAGCTCTGTTTGATTCAATGCCCAGGCGTATCAAGGCCGTTATTGCGGCCAGAGGAGGTTGTTCTGGGTACTGATTTCTCACGATCTATGCACCCAAATTGCGTGAAAATGTAATCACATGTCAGTTCTAGTATAATATATTCGTCCAATGAATACCCGTTTATCATCTGCATTTCTTCTTGGTGTAGCAATTTTAATGGCCAGTAGTGTAGGAATCCTGCCTACTTGGTTCGCTAGACAAACAACCAACTTGTATTAATGAGTTTCATTACAACAAGAAAATTAATTTGCTAGATGTGTCGCAGGCAAAGGGAGACATACAAAATAATCTGAAGTGCTGTGAATGCTGCTCTCTAACTGACAAAAGTCTGTCCTGAACTGCTATCGAAGAACCTAACGTTCACGCTGCTATCCAAGCGGGCTCCAGCAGTCGGGCGTGGCGCTTATTTCCTCTTCACCTAGGGGCCGCTGCTGTCGCGTTGTCGTCTTGGAAGGTGCGACTGGCTGACGTCTTCTCACAGCCTTCCCTCCTCTGTCGTGCCCTACTGGCGTGCCGGCGCTGACTGTACACCATAACAAAAACATTCTTTACACTGCCAAGGCATTGACTTAGTTGACATAACGGGAACAGCGACATCTAGTTCAAAATGGTTCAAATGGCTCTGAGCACTATGGGACTTAACTTCTAAGGTCATCAGCCCCCTAGAACTTAGAACTACTTAACCCTAACTAACCTAAGGACATCGTACACATCCATGCCCGAGACAAGATTCGAACCTGCGACCGTAGCGGTAGCGCGGTTCCAGACTGTAGCGCCTTTAACCGCTTGGCCACCCCGGCCGGCAGCGACATCTAGTAACCAAAAATGAGACGCAACTGTCTCTGTACCAGCAAGAGACATGTACGTCTTACAGAAGTCAACATGGTCCAGTCCCAGTCCCCAAGATTTCCTTTTTTACTCTCTTCTGCTTTTGCTGCCCTACAACGTAACCTTTCCGCTTATTCTTCGTCTTCTTCTTCTTCTTCTTCCCCCCTCCATTTTCTGCCGCCTATTCCAAAACTACGCCACCACTGAAATAACGTCCAGAAAACGGTCTCCAGCCACCATATCTTAGTTGTTTCTACTATTAGTACATGTATATGCACATACTCAATGAATCTACAAGTTTATGTTTAAATTTGACAATCAGATTGCAGCACTCATTGTCACTTTCAAACGAAGATATGTACTGGAGGTAAAACTGATGTTTCTCAAGCAAGAAATTGAATTGCCTCAAAGCGCATAGTACCTTGGAGCAAGTACCGACAGGAGCCTGTTCTATAAACGTCATTAACTACAGAAGAAGAATGAGAGCACCAAAACTACATAATCTACTCAATCCTCAAAAGTAGAGATCTCAACGGGCAAAAGTTCGATTGTTCCAACCAGTAAGACAAGCTATGCTGCTGTATAGATGCTCCACCTGGATAACTGCTACTAAAACCAAAATAAACCTCCTACAGAGACTCCGGAACAGATTTGCGTCAGATTTTAAACTCACCCGTTGGACAAGAGCCATAGCAATTCGCGAAGAATAAACATCTCCACAATCGAACAGTAAAATTAAATCAAGAAACATACTCAAAAACTCATCGGCAAAGTAAATGCAATACGGTCACGATGTAGAAGTAGCACAACCAGCAGCTTGGCACAAATTTAGGGTATCACTGAAATGAAATGTGTGTGAAATCTTATGGGACTTAACTGCTAAGGTTATCAGTCCCTAAGCTTACACACTACTTAACCTAAACTATCCGAAGGACAAACACACACACCCATGCCCGAGGGAGGACTCGAACCTCCGCCGGGACCAGCCTCGCAGTCCACGGCTGCAGCGCTTTAGACCGCTCGGCTAATCCTGCGGGGCTAGGGTATCACTATGCACCTCTGAAAGTCTAGCATTCAATAAAGGTCGTGCTTTAGCATTTTTTAAAGAAAAGTGTCACTTTACGCCAGTTTTTCAGATCATCTTGTAACACGTGCGGGAGTACTATTGGGGGTGGGGGACCCTTTAAACTGGTTGCCGCTTCTTGACCGTTCGCCCTGTCCACACCACGTACCTGATACTCCCGCGGCGGTCGTACTGTTCTGCTCCACACTGCTGCTGGCTTGCCTGAAATTATCTCTCTAAATATGCAAGCGGGTTTAGGGGAGCCACTCAACGTCAAGCACAACACTGTCCTATGTCTGGCATGAACATCTATATTCTGAGACGATAAGGAATCACAGGTTGCACTGTTTACATTCTAAGTCGTAAATGTTTATCCAAATTAACAACCTCGGTGACTATCTGTCCACAATATTACTCAAGACGAGCGTACGCGTAACCGACACGACGCGGGTGATTGTTGATGATGCGGAAGCCGAATGATCGAACGAAAGTTCTTACGCTCGTCACGCATACAGATATCTGGTAATAGTCCTCCTTGACACCAGTAATCATGTAACACTGTTCGTAAAGTTAATTTTTTCAGTTTCTTAGTTCTCACTTGTACGAGCGTGCGCGTAACCGTCGCGGCGCGGCTGATTGTTCATAAATGCGTAACGCGATGACCGAACGCACGTCCTCACACTCGCTACAAGATACTGGCACTTGACTGCACTCTTTTATGGTAACTGATCTCTACTGACTCACATCAGTTCATTCTGGGAGACCGAACACGGCGCGGATGATCGATACCGTGCACACGCAACGAGAAGATACACAAATACGTTATCGGCGGCACTGCTCATTTTTAATTACATCTTGACGCACTTCCCTCTGAATTACTTCCATATTTAATCACTTTACTGTAATAGCACTTCTAGCAACACTTCAACCCGAATACTAACAATGCTTCTTACATGCAGAGCTACACACTACACAACATATCAATTTCGTGTCCCGCGCTCGACTCTCTAGACGCGGCTGCCCGCAAAGATACTCCACAACTAAGCCAGCGACATGACAGTACACTTACAATCTCCAAATGAGTGGACTCAACAGTTCACCCACAAATGTCAGTACTCAAATGGCAAATGCTATGTGGTGGCTTAAACCATTTTAATTCTTGTTCGTGAAGATGGTCCATGACTGGAACCGGTTGATATTTGGGTTTAAAATAGAGGCAGCTGACAGTAAAACATACATTTTACACTTTTTTTCTTGTTTTGTTGTAAGGTACCTGTGTACAAAGTTTGTAAAAGTACTTTTGAAACAGACTGTATGCAAAGACGGAAGTCTGAAAAGGGACGTTCTCACTGCTGCCGTCGTAGTAGAAGATCTGCAGTAGTCAGTGTTAATTGTGTTCTAAATGGCTTCCTAAAACTTATAAACTTATTTGAAGCTTCATCAAAAATTCATGCACATACAACTTTTAAGTACTTTCTACAGTTACGTTTCGGATATTTTGTAAACCTTACTGCAGTTGGCTATGCAGCGTCACAGTTCATCCAAAATTAGAGTGGGGTCGCACAGAGTCTTCACGAACCCCTACAAAACATTAAAGAAAGGATTAACCACATGCTACGGGATGTGGCGACTTTGGAGATGGTGTAGTGCGAGATTCATCGTTGAGGCAGCTCATTATTAAGAAATTCTCTGACATACAGATTGTGACTTTACAATGCTATTGCGAGCTGTTGTATGGATGATGGGGGAAATTTTAATTAACTCTTTCTATATCATCCAGGTTACTAAAATCTAAAATTATGGAGTCCCTTATCATCATAGTGTATAGGAAGGTAGGGCATGGACGGAGTTACTGTGAACAGTTCAGTGATAGAGTTGTTCTCATCAGGATCGGCCGTTAAGGAACACCTACAACAATACTTCAGGAACACATGGCGAGGTCGCAAGCACAAGATGAAGAGAAAGAGAAAATGTATGATAATGTTGAAAGAATAATTCAGTATGTAGAGGGAGATTCAGTAAGCGGAGAGGATTCTAACCAGAATGAAAAATGCTCTTATCATAGCACGAAGAAAACTGAATATGTCCTGGAAAGAATTAGGGATGTAAAAGAAGCGAACTAGCTTTCCCATTTATCTAGAAGCTTCAGAGACGTGTAAATCGAAACATTTTGACATATTCGCGCCTTTTTACTTGTTAGTATTAGACTCATGGCATGTAATATAACGCATCGTTTGGAGTAGAGTAACATGATACATGACGTCGTGTCGTATGACACGTCATCCAGAAAGGCATTTGTCATGTCGTGCAATGTATCACAACGTATCGTTAAAGTTAGGATACTTTGTATTATACACTCCCACTCTCAGGTACTTTCTATTGTAGATGCATCTCACTTTCTAGAAGCACATAAATTAGTGTCTATTTCAGAATAAAGACAGTCTACGTTGCGAAATTATTTAACGTCAATGACGCGTGTTACCCTTTTGGGACATCGTCATATTGTATAAAAGTAGCTAGATATGAAACTCATCCTCATAAAGCACTATAATGTAGAAAATGGACATAACAGTAATTCGATGCCTAATCCATCCGTCATATCCAATTACCTTTGCGTCAATTTTATATGGCTATATGACGGACGGGTTACATATCTAGCTACTTTTACACAACCTGATGAAGCCCCAAAAGGATGAAATGTGTCATTCATAATAAATAATTTCGCAAACAAGATTTATATTCCGAAATAATTCGAAACTGGTTGCTGTATCACCCTGCCATAATGGAATGCAATAATTTTTCAGTCTATTTGTTCTTTCACCCCTCATCATGCATGTAACAAGCGATAGGTTTGGGAAAGAAATCAAACAATTGTTTTGGTTTCCCCAGGAACAAAACCACCTCTAGAAATGTCATCCCTCCATAAAAACAGTTTTTGCTATGACACGTACGCTCTTCAAACACATGATATTATATATTGTGTACCATGGCTCGCGAATCTTCTGGATTTTGAGCACAGGATCATGGACTTTAATCAATAAATTGCAAGAGCAGGTGTGCCAACACCTTGGACGTATGAGAAGTCACTGTGCTGGGAAAGTAGGATTAACTTGAAAAAAAGCGCGAATATATCAAAATGTTTTGATTTGAATGTCTTTGAAGCTGCCAAATAACTCGAAAAGTTAATTCGCTTCTTTTACACACATAACTCTGTCCAGGACTTATTCGCCGTTTTTGTTCTATTTTTAAATGTGCATTTTTCATTCCGGCTCCCAACTTTTACTCTATCTAATTTTGACATCATAACGCCATAGCTTGGAACCGATGTAGATTTTTGTTGACTCGGGCGACGACTGATACGGTATATAGGTTTCATTATTGTCTTGTAAAATCCGAATGATGCTAGATTTTTGAAAGCGAGTTTTCACTTTTATACTAAGAAAGAGTTTTTTATTTATTCGATTCACTTTAAACCGTTTCCGGGAATTCTATTCACGTATTAGACAAATTTTACGTGCTATATTTAGCTCGAATTTAAACCATTGTATCTCGACAACAGATAAAGATTAATGGATGAAAAAATTGTTTTGACTTTGCCTATTTATCTACATTCCTGCAAAGTTTGAGCCAATTCGTACAAGTTTAAAATATAGAACTGACGCGCTTGAAAAACCTCCCATAAAAACGTGATTTTTTGCATCTTTATGTACGTAAAATTCGAACAGTGCACATACCAATGGTGGCATTAGCTGGACATTAATTTCAGCCCAATGAAATGTTTAGCAAAAGAAAATTTGGCACAATTTGCTTGGGCGTCAGCTCTGGGTCATCGTTCAAACCTTGTTTAAGATACTGTAACATTGTCACAGTAAGACAGAATTTCGAATGGCTATAAAAATGGCGCCGGCCTATGTGGCCGTGCGGTTAAAGGCGCTGCAGTCTGGAACCGCAAGACCGCTACGGTCGCAGGTTCGAATCCTGCCTCGGGCATGGATGTTTGTGATGTCCTTAGGTTAGTTAGGTTTAACTAGTTCTAAGTTCTAGGGGACTAATGGCCTCAGCAGTTGAGTCCCATAGTGCTCAGAGCCATTTGAACCATTATAAAAATGGCCGCTGATCCGCGCTAAATCAAAAACGTTTTAAGTCATGTTCATAACTCAAATAGCAACCGAAGACCAAGACCCCTCCCCGCTTCAAACTGCTATTCTGCGCGTGACCCTCTCAGACATTTTTATTACAGCGCTTTCGCTCTTTGTAACAGACCCAGAGACACGGGATGATACCAGCTGGATTAAATCAATGTCAGACAGAGATTCCTGAACCAGACACTGGACACTGGCGCAGGTAAAGACTCAAATTACAATTCAGTAATGATGAAGAGTGGACTGAAGTTCTTGAGAATTGTATGGAAGGATCAATGAGGAAAGAAATGGGATGCTGAAGTACTGACGAATGCTCAGATGAGTTTGAAGTTCGCTAAAGATGTGGATATTCCGATAAGGAATGCCTCAGTGGGAAGGTCAGTTAAGAGAAGTAGAGATGTATAAACAGAGCCATCACGTATGTTGGAAAGACAAACATATTGGACGAAGGAAAGAAGTAAAAAAAAATGTTCAGGTGAATACACGAACACAACAATATTAAGGAAGAGCAGGGAAGCCATGGCGAAATGGGCGAAGGGAAAATGTGAAGAATTCGAAAAAGACATGAGCGTCAGAAGGAGTGACTCAGTATGTAGAAAAGTCACAAAAACTCATAGTGAAATTAAAAGCAAGGTAGTAACACTAAGAGTACAATGAGAATTCCAGTGTTAAACGGTGAGGAGAGACAGAGAAGAGATTAAAGTGGATGACAAGGAAGAGATAGGAGTCCATTATTACAGTCAGAATTTAAAAGAGCTTTGGATAATTATAGATCAGGTAAGGCAGAAGGAGTAGGTAACATTCTATCGGTAATGACAAGAAACAACCATGCAGGTTGGTGTGTAGAGTCTGTGAGACTGACGATGTGCCATCAGACTTTCTCAAAAATATCATCCATTCAATGCCGAACACAGGAAGGTCAGGTGTGGGGAAGAACTATCGTATAGGGTGTTTCAAAAATGACCGGTATATTTGAAACGGCAATAAAAACTAAACGAGCAGCGATAGAAATACACTGTTTGTTGCAATATGCTCGGGACAACAGTACATTTTCAGGCGGACAAACTTTCGAAATTACAGTAGTTACAATTTTCAACAACAGATGGCGCTGCAAGTGATGTGAAAGATATAGAAGACAACGCAGTCTGTGGGTGCGCCATTCTGTACGTCGTCTTTCTGCTGTAAGCGTGTGCTGTTCACAACATGCAAGTGTGCTGTAGGCAACATGGTTTATTCCTTAGAACAGAGGATTTTTCTGGTGTTGGAATTCCACCGCCTAGAACACAGTGTTGTTGCAACAAGACGAGGTTTTCAACGGAGGTTTAATGTAACCAAAGGACCGAAAAGCGATACAATAAAGGATCTGTTTGAAAAATTTCAACGGACTGGGAACGTGACGGATGAACGTGCTGGAAAGGTAGGGCGACCGCGTATGGCAACCACAGAGGGCAACGCGCAGCTAGTGCAGCAGGTGATTCAACAGCGGCCTCGGGTTTCCGTTCGCCGTGTTGCAGCTGCGGTCCAAATGACGCCAACGTCCACGTATCGTCTCATGCGCCAGAGTTTACACCGCTATCCATACAAAATTCAAACGCGGCAACCCCTCAGCGCCGCTACCAATGCTGCACGAGAGACATTCGCTAACGATATAGTGCACAGGATTGATGACGGCGATATGCATGTGGGCAGCATTTGGTTTACTGACGAAGCTTATTTTTACCTGGACGGCTTCGTCAATAAACAGAACTGGCGCATATGGGGAACCGAAAAGCCCCATGTTGCAGTCCCATCGTCCCTGCATCCTCAAAAAGTACTGGTCTGGGCCGCCATTTCTTCCAAAGGAATCATTGGCCCATTTTTCAGATCCGAAACGATTACTGCATCACGCTATCTGGACATTCTTCGTGAATTTGTGGCGGTACAAACTGCCTTAGACGACACTGCGAACACCTCGTGGTTTATGCAAGATGGTGCCCGGCCACATCGCACGGCCGACGTCTTTAATTTCCTGAATGAATATTTCGATGATCGTGTGATTGCTTTGGGCTATCCGAAACATACAGGAGGCGGCGTGGATTGGCCTCCCTATTCGCCAGACATGAACCCCTGTGACTTCTTTCTGTGGGGACACTTGAAAGACCAGGTGTACCGCCAGAATCCAGAAACAGCTGAAGCAGTACATCTCATCTGCATGTGAAGCCATTCCGCCAGACACGTTGTCAAAGGTTTCGGGTAATTTCATTCAGAGACTACGCCATATTATTGCTAAGCATGGTGGATATGTGGAAAATATCGTACTATAGAGTTTCCCAGACCGCAGCGCCATCTGTTGTTGAAAATTGTAACTACTGTAATTTCGAAAGTTTGTCTGCCTGAAAATGTACTGTTGTCCCAAGCATATTGCAACAAACGGTGTATTTCTATCGCTGGTCGTTTAGTTTGTATTGCCGTTTCAAATATACCGGTCATTTTTGAAACACCCTGTATGATCAGCTTCACAGCTTGTGTGTCCAAGTAGCTGACAAGAATAACACACAGAATAATGAGAAGGAAAATCGAGGAATTGTTATATGACGATCAGTTTGGATCAAGGAAAGATAAGATGAAACAAAGAGGAAAGTAATGAGAAATAGCAGAAATGAAAATAGCGAGAAACTTAACGTAAAAACTGTTCAAAAAGTAGGAGATCATAAGAATCAGACTAGCAACGACAAAAAGGGCATTCCTAGCCAAGAGAAGTCTACTGGTGTCAAACATAGGCCTTAATTTGAGGGAGCAATTTCTGAGAACGTACTTTTGGAGCACAGCAAGGAGTGGCAGGGAGACATGGACTGTGGGAATATCGAAACAGAAGAGAATCGGAGCAATTGAGATGTGGCGCAGCAGAAGAATGTCGCAAGTTTGGTGGACTGATAAGGTAAGGCCGTCGTCACACGGACCGTGCTTTCGAAGGTCAACATTGTGCATGTCGAGTTCAACGTGCTGCTGAACGCTCAGAAACGATGTGACTTGTGCAAACGGCACGCGCGTCCCAACGTGGTATGAGCGACCGCAGCGCGCTCCAGAGGCAGTAGTCGGCTGGTCTGGCACGTTAATCACACTGTTTGCGAAATCTACAGGCGTAAAATTCCCATGGCAGCTCTATTACAACGCACATTTCCTCCCCTCTCCATACGCTAGTCATGTTGTTCCGTCTGTAGTACACATAAATAAAAACTTCAGTACCCTGTAGCAGGAGATAAGGTCAAAAGGAAGTACCATGTGCAGTCAGTAAGGACATCGGCTTACAAAAGTTCCATTACAAATAGTACGCTACAAATTTACAAAAGGTCTCCACATAATAAAAAAAATAATTTCATTATTCTCACTTTTTAGTAAAACTCTAATGTCATTCTTACTTAATCACTGTTCCTATTCAGCAGCAGAATCCTTACAACATGTTGTTGTTGTTGTGGTCTTCAGTCCTGAGACTGGTTTGATGCAGCTCTCCATGCTACTCTATCCTGTGCAAGCTTTTTCATCTCCCAGTACCTACTGCAACCTACATCCTTCTGAATCTGCTTAGTGTATTGATCTCTTGGTCTCCCTCTACGGTTTTTATCCTCCACGCTGCCCTCCAATGCTAAATTTGTGATCCCTTGATGCCTCAAAACATGTCCTACCAACCGATCCCTTCTTCTAGTCAAGTTGTGCCACAAACTTCTTTTCTCCCCAATCCTATTCAATACCTCCTCATTAGTTATGTGATCTACCCATCTAATCTTCAGCATTCCTCTGCAGCACCACATTTCGAAAGCTTCTATTCTCTTCTTGTCAAAATTATTTATCGTCCATGTTTCACTTCCATACATGACTACACTCCATACAAATACTTTCAGAAATGACTTCCTGACACTTAAATCTAAACTCGATGTTAACAAATTTGTCTTCGTCAGAAACGCTTTCCTTGCCATTGCCAGTCTACATTTTATGTCCTCTCTACTTCGACCATCATCAGTTATTTTACTCCCTAAATAGCAAAACTCCTTTACTACTTTAAGTGTCTCATTTCCTAATCTAATCCCCTCAGCATCACCCGATTTAATTTGACTACATTCCATTATCCTCGTTTTGCTTTTGTTGATGTTCATCTTATATCCTCCTTTCAAGACACTGTCCATTCCGTTCAACTGCTCTTCCAAGTCCTTTGCTGTCTCTGACAGAATTACAATGTCATCGGCGAACCTCAAAGTTTTTACTTCTTCTCCATGAATTTTAATACCTACTCCTAATTTTTCTTTTGTTTCCTTTACTGCTTGCTCAATATACAGATTGAATAACATCGGGGAGAGGCTACAACCCTGTCTCACTCCTTTCCCAACCACTGCTTCCCTTTCATGCCCCTCGACTCTTATAACTGCCATCTGGTTTCTGTACAAATTGTAAATAGCCTTTCGCTCCCTGTATTTTACCCCTGCCACCTTTAGAATTTGAAAGAGAGTGTTCCAGTTAACGTTGTCAAAAGCTTTCTCTAAGCCTACAAATGCTAGAAACGTAGGTTTGCCTTTTCTTAATCTTTCTTCTAAGATAAGTCGTAAGGTTAGTATTGCCTCACGTGTTCCAACATTTCTACGGAATCCAAACTGATCTTCCCCGCGGTCGGCTTCTACCAGTTTTTCCATTCGTCTGTAAAGAATTCGCGTTAGTATTTTGCAGCTGTGGCTTATTAAACTGATAGTTCGGTAATTTTCACATCTGTCAACACCTGCTTTCTTTGGGATTGGAATTATTATATTCTTCTTGAAGTCTGAGGGTATGTCGCCTGTCTGATACATTTTGCTCGCCAGATGGTAGAGTTTTGTCAGGACTGGCTCTCCCAAGGCTGTCAGTAGTTTTAATGGAATGTTGTCTACTCCCGGGGCCTTGTTTCGACTCAGGTCTTTCAGTGCTCTGTCAAACTCTTCACGCAGTATCTTATCTCCCATTTCATCTTCATCTACATCCTCTTCCATTTCCATAATATTGTCCTCAAGTACATCGCCATTGTATAAACCCTCTATATACTCCTTCCACCTTTCTGCCTTCCCTTCTTTGCTTAGAACTGGGTTGCCATCTGAGCTCTTGATATTCATACAAGTGGTTCTCTTTTCTCCAAAGGTCTCTTTAATTTTCCTGTAGGCAGTATCTATCTCACCCCTAGTGAGACAAGCCTCTACATCCTTACATTTGTCCTCTAGCCATCCCTGCTTAGCCATTTTGCACTTCCTGTCGATCTCATTTTTGAGACGTTTGTATTCCTTTTTGCCTGCTTCATTTACTGCATTTTTATATTTTCTCCTTTCATCAATTAAATTCAATATTTCTTCTGTTACCCAAGGATTTCTACTAGCCCTCGTCTTTTTACCTACTTGATCATCTGCTGCCTTCACTACTCCATCCCTCAAAGCTACCCATTCTTCTTCTACTGTATTTATTTCCCCCATTCCTGTCAATTGCTCCCTTATGCTCTCCCTGAATCTCTGTACAACCTCTGTTTCTTTTAGTTTATCCAGGTCCCATCTCCTTAAATTCCCACCTTTTTGCAGTTTCTTCAGTTTTAATCTACAGGTCATAACCAATAGATTGTGGTCAGAGTCCACATCTGCCCCTGGAAATGTCTTACAATTTAAAACCTGGTTCCTAAATCTCTGTCTTACCATTATATGATCTATCTGAAACCTTTTAGTATCTCCAGGATTCTTCCAGGTATACAACCTTCTTTCATGATTCTTGAACCAAGTGTTAGCTATGATTAAGTTATGCTCTGTGCAAAATTCTACAAGGCGGCTTCCTCTTTCATTTCTTCCCCCCAATCCATATTCACCTACTATGTTTCCTTCTCTCCCTTTTCCTACTGACGAATTCCAGTCACCCATGACTATTAAATTTTCGTCTCCCTTCACTCCCTGAATAATTTCTTTTATCTCGTCATACATGTCATCAATTTCTTCATCATCTGCAGAGCTAGTTGGCATATAAACTTGTACTACTGTAGTAGGCATGGGCTTTGTGTCTATCTTGGCCACAATAACATATGAAGTACGAAACTTGAACCGAGAGAGTGCAAAATGTCTTACTGCAGGTAGTGCAAGCTAACTTGTAGATAAAGCCAAATGAACATACTCACTCAACATAAAGAGCGCACTTTTATTTACATAGCATCGTATTTTATAGAGTACTGATCTATTTATTAGTAATGCCGGCCCTTGCGGCCGAGCGGTTCTAGGCGCTTCAGTCTGGAACCGCGCGACCGCTGCGGTCGCAGGTTCGAATCCTGGCTCGGGCATGGATGTGTGTGATGTCCTTAGGTTAGTTAGGTTTAAGTAGTTCTAAGTTCTAGGGGACTGATGACCTCAGCTTTTAAGTCCCATAGTGCTGGGAGCCATTTGAAACATTTATTAAAGTAATAAGGTAGTATATGATCCTGTTAGAAAACTCGAAGGTTTGTGAAGAAAGACGACTTCTATTCAGTGGGAACCGATCCAGCAACGCATCAGGTGTTATACTACTAATCAGCGTGTCTACTCATTACACTACACCGGTCCTACGTGGTAAACCATCATACTTTGCATCTTACAATCCCCTGATAGCTTTAATCATCAATACATTATTAACTGACATTTACTTGTAACAAACTGCAGCCAAGAGCAATGCGTTTTTGATGGATCCTCAGTATGCCATTACCTTGAAGTGGCATACTTTCATAATACGCAAGTCACAATAATTCTTTAAGCAGCAATATGACGTTTCCCGTCATTTTACCACGAGAAATCATACGCTTTTCCAGAGATCCGCAATTTGCTGGTGCTTAGAAACGGCGTGTATGGATGTGGGCTTGAACTGAAAGCCAAAATGGCGTCTCGCGACTCTGCGCTGCAGAGTGCTACGAGGTCAGAAACTCGGCACGACCAACGCTCAACATGCGAATCCACGGTCCTTGTGACAATGGCTTAAGCAATGACGAGGTTGTCCTCAGAATCGGCGAAGCAAGGAACGTATGGAAAACACAGCCAAGAAGAAGGGACGGAATGACAGGATATCTGTTAAGACGTCAGGGAATAACTTCCGTGATGCTAGAGGGAGCTGTAGAGGGTAAAAACTGTAGTGGAAGACAGAGATTGGAATGCACCCAGCAAGTAATTGAGGATGTAGGGTGCAATAGCTACTCCGAGGTGAAGAGGTTGGCACAGAAGAGGAATTCGTGGCGGGGTGCATCAAACCTGTCAGAGGCCTGGTGACTCAGAAAAACCATCGTCATGATGTTGTACGGTTTCCAGTCCCTGGTTGGTCCATTTAGAACTGTAACGTTATTATAGGCCGTCAACGCCAAACATCACCGCAATGTCCTAACAGACACGTTCGTATAACGTACGACACTGATTTCTGCGGTTATTTCACGCAGTGTCTCTCGTCTGTTTGCACTGACAGCTCTACGCAAACGCTGATGTCTGGAAGACCGTCGGCCACTGCTTTGTCCATTGTGGGAGGCAATGCCTCAAATTTGGTATTCTCGGCACATTCTAAACACTGTGGATTTCGGAACTTTGAATTCCCTACTCGTTTCTGAATTGGAATGTCCCATGCATCTACCTCAAACTACCATTCCGCGTTCAACGTCTGTTAATTAACGTAGTGCTGCCGTAATCACGTCGGAGACATTTTCACATGAATCGTCTGAATGAAAATGACAGCTGTGCCAATGAACAACCCTTTTATACCTCGTATCTTGTGCACACGGTACCATCACCATGCTGTATATGTACATATCATTATCCTATGACTTTTGCCACCTCAGTGTACGCTTCTGCACAAACCTTAATTCCTTTTATCTTGTCTTCACGATCCTTGCGCGAAATGCACATTTTTTAAATTAAAACCTAGCTGCCGCAGCCGTGTCGTTCGCTTTAGGTGCCAATAAAACTGGCCGTCTCTCAGAATTCCAAGTCCAGTTATCCTGCACCGTCTGACAGCACTGTAGCATACGGAAGTTCACGGGTAAGAGCCCTGCAAACCAAAGACTCTGCGATAAAGGGAACCCGCGAATTATGACCTTTGACGCCATACAATATGGCGTCTGCCAAATTCTGCTTATGACGTAAAACGATGTCGCATCTCAATGGTCACGTTCCTCTCCACGAGGTAAGAATCTGACATCCCAGGTTCTTTATTTCGTAAAATTTTTGAAATCTTAATCAGCGATCTTATATAATATATATAATTAAAAAACAGTCTTGATCCCAAATTTCTTTTACTCGGAGTGACCGGTTTCAATCCTTAAGGATCATCTTCTGACTCCAGAACGGCAGCAGGTGGGCTTCCATGGAGCAAGCTGCGCCGACCCACGACGCTGGAGCAGTCAGTTCAGCGTTGTGGGTCGGCGCAGCTTGCTCCATGGAAGCCCACCTGCTGCCGTTCTGGAGTCAGAAGATGATCCTTAAGGATTGAAACCGGTCACTCCGAGTAAAAGAAATTTGCGATAAAGACTGTTTTTTAATTATATTCTTTATTCCACATTGCACAGTGTAGCGTCGAATTCAGCGTTGTGACGTCACCAGCTCCTCGTCTACATTAGGGATGGTGAAAGAGTGACTGGTTAAAACCGATACCGGTATTTTAGTTCTGAATGTAATGTTGGCAGAAGAGCCAACACTGTGTTTCTAGAGGAGGCCGAAATGCACGCGTTTAATTATACTCTGACTGGCGTGAGGTCTGGAACAGGACAATATCTTGAGAACTGCAAATAAAGTACGTAGATGGAGTAATACTTAACTTTAATCCACAATTGTAGAACATCTCTCTTGATGATACATGCTTCACATAATAAATATCAATTGAATACGGCGCCTTGCTAGGTCGTAGCAAATGTAGCTGAAGGCTATGCTAACTATCGTCTCGGCAAATGAGAGCGTATCGGTCAGTGTAGCTTCGCTAGCATAGTCGGCTGTACAACTGGGGCGAGTGCCAGGACGTCTCTCTAGACCTGCCGTGTGGTGGCGCTCGGTCTGCTATCACTGACAGTGGCGACACGCGGGTCCTACGTATACACTCCTGGAAATTGAAATAAGAACACCGTGAATTCATTGTCCCAGGAAGGGGAAACTTTATTGACACATTCCTGGGGTCAGATACATCACATGATCACACTGACAGAACCACAGGCACATAGACACAGGCTACAGAGCATGCACAATGTCGGCACTAGTACAGTGTATATCCACCTTTCGCAGCAATGCAGGCTGCTATTCTCCCATGGAGACGATCGTAGAGATGCCGGATGTAGTCCTGTGGAACGGCTTGCCATGCCATTTCCACCTGGCGCCTCAGTTGGACCAGCGTTCGTGCTGGACGTGCAGACCGCGTGAGACGACGCTTCATCCAGTCCCAAACATGCTCAATGGGGGACAGATCCGGAGATCTTGCTGGCCAGGGTAGTTGACTTACACCTTCTAGAGCACGTTGGGTGGCACGGGATACATGCGGACGTGCATTGTCCTGTTGGAACAGCAAGTTCCCTTGCCGGTCTAGGAATGGTAGAACGATGGGTTCGATGACGGTTTGGATGTACCGTGCACTATTCAGTGTCCCCTCGACGATCACCAGTGGTGTACGGCCAGTGTAGGAGATCGCTCCCCACACCATGATGCCGGGTGTTGGCCCTGTGTGCCTCGGTCGTATGCAGTCCTGATTGTGGCGCTCACCTGCACGGCGCCAAACACGCATACGACCATCATTGGCACCAAGGCAGAAGCGACTCTCATCGCTGAAGACGACACGTCTCCATTCGTCCCTCCATTCACGCCTGTCGCGACACCACTGGAGGCGGGCTGCACGGTGTTGGGGCGTGAGCGGAAGACGGCCTAACGGTGTGCGGGACCGTAGCCCAGCTTCATGGAGACGGTTGCGAATGGTACTCGCCGATACCCCAGGAGCAACAGTGTCCCTAATTTGCTGGGAAGTGGCGGTGCGGTACCCTACGGCACTGCGTAGGATCCTACAGTCTTGGCGTGCATCCGTGCGTCGCCGCGGTCCGGTCCCAGGTCGACGGGCACGTGCACCTTCCGCCGACCACTGGCGACAACATCGATGTACTGTGGAGACCTCACGCCCCACGTGTTGAGCAATTCGGCGGTACGTCCACCCGGCCTCCCGCATGCCCACTATACGCCCTCGCTCAAAGTCCGTCAACTGCACATACGGTTCACGTCCACGCTGTCGCGGCATGCTACCAGCGTTAAAGACTGCGATGGAGCTCCGTATGCCACGGCAAACTGGCTGACACTGACGGCGGCGGTGCACAAATGCTGCGCAGCTAGCGCCATTCGACGGCCAACACCGCGGTTCCTGGTGTGCCCGCTGTGCCGTGCATGTGATCATTGGTTGTACAGCCCTCTCGCAGTGTCCGGAGCAAGTATGGTGGGTCTGACACACCGGTGTCAATGTGTTCTTTTTTCCATTTCCAGGAGTGTACTAATGGACCGCGGCCGATTTAAAGGCTACCACCTAGCAAGTGTGGTGTCTGGCGGTGACACCACACTGAATAACCGGCATTTTTCGGTATTTCTTTGGTCTCGGTTATAACAGGTGATTTTTATTTTTTACTAATAACCAAGTAAAAGAACAAGTATCAATTAGCAATAGCAGCAATGTAGAAATTTCTCGTTTCCATATAAATCTTTTTTAAAAAGGAGTAATTTTTATTGTTAAAATTTTCATTAGTTTGAAATCTGCATTATTACAGAAAACAGAAACAGCGAGCAGCGCTATTTTCATAAGAGAAATGGGCAACAAACACATAGCATAAAAACTGGTACAGCATTGTTGAGTCGATAGTGTTCCTGATGCCATGTGTCGTGTCTTAAGATACTCGCGTGCGTGCAATGTGCAAGGCTCGCCTCGACGCAGTCTGTGCTGAAGTTTCTCGCTATCGTCGTGGGATATTCGTTGTACCACAGTTTGGCACCAACCATAATCTGCAAATGTTTTTTCAAAGTGACGTAGCAATGAAGTACAATGCTTTATTATCTTTAAAAGAACAAAGATTTGTCTACCGTTTCAACGAAATAATAGAAGACGAGTGTTGATAAGTTTTTCAAAAAATTGGAATTATTCGCAAGGGCGTCCAAGTCCATACTCCACCCCATAGCTCTCAGGGAATGGAAAATACGCAGAGTTATCACGTCTTTTTGTTTCAATGAAATTATTTCTTTCAGTAAAATCAATTAAAAGTCGGTACTACGCAGGTTTTTTGTGACAGAGGCGGAACTGGAACATTTTTGTGGCTACATACCCAAGTCGCCATTCGTCTTCCAAAATATTAAAAGTACTCAAACCTCCACGTCTAGCCCCTCTCCCACCCTAAAGTCTATCGTATGGGCGCTGTTGTCAATAGGAAAGTATTGTTTCTTTTGTGCTGTTCAATCACTTATTACTTTTCGAGGAAAGCAGCTAACGGTGTTGCTTGAATTTGGTGTAGTCTATATTCTACAATGTTTGTTCGATTTCTATGTAAACAGGAAATACACTGAAGCGCCAACTAGTTTACGCGTGAATATTCAAATACAGATATGAAAACAGGCAGAATACGGCGCTGCGGTCGGCAATGCCTATATAAAACAACAAGTGGCCGGGGCAGTTGTTAGATCGGTTACTGCTAGTACAGTGGCAGGTTATCAAGACTTAAGTGAGTTTGAACGTGGTGTTACAGTCGGCCCATGAGCGATGGAAGACAGCATCTCTGAGGTAGCGATGATGTGGGGATTTTCCCGTTCGACCATTTCACGAGTGTACCGCGAATATCCGGAATCCGGTAACACATCAAATCTCCGACATCGCGGTGGCCAGAAAAAGATACTTCACGAAAGGAACCAACGACGACGGAAGAGAATCGTTCAACGTAACAGCAATGCAACCCTCCCTCAAACTGCTGCAGATTTCAATGCTGGGCCAACACTAGTGCCGGCATACGAACCATGCGTGATACGGTTTTCGGAGCCGAAGGCCATTCGTGTACCCTTGATGTCTGCGCGATACATAGTCTTATACCTCGCGTGGGCCAGTCATCAGCGACAATGGACTGTTGATGACTGGAAACATGTTACCTGGTTAGACGAGTCTCGTTTCAAATTGTATCTAGTGGATGGACGTGTATGGGTATGGAGACAAATCATGAATCCACGGACCCTGCATGTCGGCAGGGGACTGTTAAAGCTGGTGGTGGCTCTGTAAGGGTGTGGGCTGTCTGCGTTTGGAGTGACATGGGACCATTGATACGTCTAGATACAACTCTGTCACTTATGTAAGCATCCTGCTGATGACCTGCATCCATTCATGTTTATTGTGCATTCCGACGGACTTGGGCAGAGTGGCTTCAGGAAAGCTCTTCTGAGCTTAAACAGTTCCGCTGGTGACCAAACTCCCCAGACATGAACATTATTGAGCATATCTGGGATGCCTTGCAACGTGATGTTCAGAAGAGACCCCCCCCCCCCCCCCCAAATTGTACTCTTACGGATTTATGGACAGCCCTGAAGGATTCATAGTGTCAGTTCCCTCCAGCACTACTTCGACACTAGTCGAGTGCATGCCACGTCGTGTTGCGGCACTTCTGCGTGCTCCCAGGGGCCCTACACGATATTAGGCAGGTGTACCAGTTTCTTTGGCTCCTTAGTGTAGCAGGAAGGAAAAAAAACTGAAAATAGGTTATTTCAGAAAACAGGCAAATGGTTGAAGTGGCTCTGAGTACTATGGGACTTAACATCTGAGGTCATCAGCCGTCTAGAACAGAACTACTTAAACCTAACTAACCTAAGGACATCACAAACATCCATGCCCGAGGCAGGATTCGAACCTGCGACCATAGTGTTCACGCGGTTCTAGACTGTAGCGCCTAGAACCGTTCGGTCGCCCCGGCTGGCAGAAAACAGACATTTTGAGTGGATTAACATTCAGGCTGCACTGGCGTGAAAAAAGAAACTGAAAACTGGTTGTTACAGCGATAACTGCCTTCCCTAGCTTACGTGCGTTTTCACGTCAGGTGAGATGTCGGCCTAAAGGAGGCAGGTTCCGACAAAGCAGGTGCCAGGGAACAACCGTGACGCAGGGAGGCGTCGGAAATTGCGAGCAGCGCCGGCGGCGGCGTCGGTGGCGTCGGCAGCGGCAGGCTCGCCTCCCCCCGGCGTCGTTACGCGGCTAACAGCCGGCCGAGGCCGGCGTCGCGACGCTGCGCTGCCATTGGCCGGCGCCGCATTCCGGCGCGCTGCCGGCTTTTACGGGCCGTATCGCCGCCGCCGTCGCCGGGGGCCATAACGCCGCGCGCTGAGTGTGTGTGCGTGCTCGCGCGCGTGTGTGTGTTTTCCTCCGTAGATTGGTCGCCGCTTTTACGGCCCTCGCGCGCCGGCACCGGCGAGGGCGAATTCCCGCCGCGGGATTCTCGACGTGCCGGAGGGAACGTAGCGGCGCGGGGCTCCTTGCATGCTAATTTTTTTCTTTATTATTCCTCCATAGCGTCGCCCATCAGGGCGGCGGCGGTGGACTCGCAGCGGTCCACTGCCGCTCGGCAGCTGAGTGCGGTTGTACGAGGATACTACAAATGACTCATTCCCTACCAAAGCTCTACATTTCCCAAAATATTACATGTACAAATATGAAAAACATACGACTTGTAATAGCGTTAGCGTTACGAGTGTAGTGCCTCGATTAACTGACGACTAAGCAAAAAAAGTCACTCTACAGGGTGAATATTAATAAATCCGACAAATCGAGGAGTCGGATTACTGACTGCAAATGGAGAAAAGAAGGTTCTACGAACGTGTCTCCGGAAACGCATCGTTGCCGCTGTAGGTATCGCTGTAAGTAGGCTGTTCAGGTTTTTATGTTGGTAACGCCACGTGGCGCTCTGTATGAAAATCACTGACTGTGCTGTGTGCAGTCTGTGGCTGGTTTGCATTTTTGGAATATTTGCTGTTGTAGTGTTGGGCAGTTGGAGGTGAGCAGCCAGCAGTGGTGGATGTGGAGAGAGAGATGCCAGAGTTTTGAGAGATTACTATAAGCGGACGATCTGAACGTGTGTTCGCCAGGAAAAGGAAACTTGTAAAGATGGATGTCATGAATTTTTAATTTTTTTTTTTTTTAATTAGCACTATGGGACTTAACATCTGTGGTCATCAGTCCCCTAGAACTTAGAACTACTTAAACCTAACTAACCTAAGGACATCACACACATGCATGCCCGAGGCAGGATTCGAACCTGCGACCGCAGCGGTCACGTGGTTCCAGACTGAAACATCTAGAACCGCACGCCCACACCGGCCGGCTGTCATGAATTGGCTTTTGAACACTATTAAGGTGAATACATTGTTTGTTGTCCATCAAAGTCTTTCATTTGCTAACTATGCCTATCAGTATTTAGTGCCTTCAGTAGTTAGAATCTTTTATTTAGCTGGCAGTACTGGCGCTCGATGTACTGCAGTAGTTCGAGTAACGAAGACTTTCGTGAGGTAAGTGATTCATGAAAGGTATAGCTTATTGCTAGTCAGGGCCATTCTTTTGTAGCTACTATTGAAAGTCAGAATGCGTTGCGCTAAAAATATTGTGTGTCAGTTTAGTGATGACCAGAATAAGTAAAGAGAGAAATTTCTGAGTACGTTCAGTTTTGCCCAGCTGTTTGAAAATCAAATAACGTAGAGGTTTTCCAGCACTGTCATTTATAATTTTTCTAAGGGGATGTTTCATCGCTAAAGAGTGAAAGTTCCTCTGACCACGTTCCGTGCGTTCTTTGTGTGTTACAGTCTGTGTTATTGACGCAGCGTGCTGTAAGCAGCAGAATGGTCCGGTATTCATGTCTGGAACAAGCCGAGATGTCATTTGTGTGCGGCAAAGCTGATGGAATCGGTCGAGAGCCAGCACGGCTATGCCAAAACAAGTACCCTCGTAGGCCCCAACCACATCACATTTCAAGCCCTTCTGGGCGTCTGTGTGATCATGTGTCCTTTCAGACAGACCAACAGGCAGGGAGGCGGCGGACTGTGCTTGCACCAGATTTAGAAGATCAGTTTCTACAGGATACTGAGACGAACTCTAGTACAAGCTCCAGCCAAGTGGCCAGCCAACATGATTTAAGCCAAAGTACGATTATGTATCCTACATGATAGGTATGTGTGAACACGTGCGTTGCATTCCATGGAGGCCAATTTGAGCGTCTGTTGTGATGTGGATGCGATGAAGCTCCGTACTGTGTTCCGGGACAATTTTTTGTCGTTGCACGCACACCGTCCATTTCCGGACACATGTTCATTGGACCTTTTTTCCTCCATTTCGAGTCAGGAATCCGTCCCTGCAGTTTGTCGGTTCTATTCATGTTTACCCTAAATATACAGGGTTTAACGGCTATACAGTAAATTCGGAAACCTCCGTGATACGCAGACATCTATCCAGACCATCACACAGGAATTCCAGACTGCATAAGGATCCACTGCAAGTACTGTAACAGTTAGGCGGCAGGTGAGAAAACTTGGATTTCGTGGTCGAGCGGCTGCTCATAAGCTCATACGCCGGAAAATGACAATCGACAGGTCGCTTGGTGTGAGGAGCGGAAACATTGGACGGTCGAAAAGTGGAAAAAAGTTGTGTGGAGTGACGAATAACGGCACACAATGTGGCGATCCGATGGCAGGGTGTGGGTATGGCGAATACCCGGTGAACGTCATCTGCCAGCGCGTGTAGCGCTAACAGTAAAATTCGGAGGCAATGCCTTTATGGTGTGAACGTGTTTTTCATGGAGGGGGCTTGCACCCCTTGTTGTTTTGCGTGGCACTGTCACAGCACAGGCCTACACTAAGCACCTTCTTGCCGTTGAAGAGCAATTCGTGGTTGGCGATTGCATCTTTCAGCACGATCGAGCACCTGTTCATAATGCACGTCTGTGCCTGAGTGGCTACACGACAATAACATCCGTGTAATGGAATGGCCTACACAGCGTCCTGACATGAATCCCACAGAACACCTTTGGGATGTTTTGGAACGACTACTTCGTGCCAGGCGTCACCGACCGACATCGATATCTCTCCTCAGTGCAGAACTCCGTGAAGAATGAGCTCCCAATTCCCAAGAAACCTTTCAGCACCTGACTGAAAGTATGCCTGCGAGAGTGGAAGCTGTCATCAAGGCAAAGGGTGGGCCAACACCATATTAATTTCCAGAATTACCGCTGGCGGGCGCCACGAACTTGTAAGCCATTTTCAGCTAGGTGTCCGGATACTTTTCATCACATAGCGTATATTGAATCGCGCTGATGAGAGCCCGTCAACGAGTACCCACCAATTGCACGTGCAGTGATCGTCAATCACAGCATCGTCTGGGACGTTCTGCGTGAGCAACAATTACGACCGTATCACTCACAAAGGTTAGACGTCATGGGTCTAGTCGATTTTTCACAAAGCGTAGCCTGCTGCACGTGGTTCCTGCACCGCTGCATCGACACGCCGCTGTTTCCACGTCGAGTTCTGTTCAAATGGCTCAAATGGTTCTGAGCACTATGGGACTCAACTGCTGAGGTCATTAGTCCCCTAGAACTTAGAACTAATTAAACCTAACTAACCTAAGGACATCACAAACATCCATGCCCGAGGCAGGATTCGCACCTGCGACCGTAGCGGTCTTGCGGTTCCAGACTGCAGCGCCTTTAACCGCACGGCCACTTCGGCCGGCGTGAGTTCTGTTCACAGATGAATGTAAGTTGATTAGGGACTGTGTTTTGAATCTGCGAAACAGCCATATCTGGGCAAACGAAAACTCTTGTGATACGCATGTTCAGGGATTTCAACACCAGTGTGATATGAACTGGTAGGCAGGTATTCTGGACGGTCATGTGATTGGGCCGTACCTCCTTTCACTCAAGCTAATGGATCCTGCACACTTCATCTTCCTACAAAACGGTTTGGACCCCTTCTTGGAAACTGTGCCACTGAATGACCGCCAGGAATGTGGTTTCAGCATGACGGCGCACCACCTCACTTCTCAGCTGCGGTTCGCTGGCTTCTCAGCAGACGATATGCAGAAAGGTGGACAGGCCGAGGTGGTCCAACCGCGTGGCTGCCGCGATCGTCCGATTTATCTCCTATGGACTACTCCTTGAGGGGTCGTATGAAAAAGTTTAATTTACGTGACTCCTGTGGGAACAGAGGAAGAAGACCTGCTGGCACGAGCTCTAGCTGCTGCAGTAGACACTGAAGAGCACCATGTGGGATGGAGAGTGCGAACCAAAACATGCTTCGCAGGTGCAATACGTTGTAAGTAGGCTGTTTAGGTTTTTATGTTGGTAGCGCCACGTAGCGCTCTGTACAAAAACCATTGACTGTGCTGTGTGCAGTCTGTGGCTGGTTGGCATTGTTGGAGTATTCGCTATTGTAGTGTTGGGCAGTTGGATGTGAACAGCGCGTAACGTTGGGCAGGTTGGAGGGGAGCCGCCAGCAGTGGTGGATGTGGAGAGAGACATGCCAGAGTTTTGAGAGGTTACTATAAGCGAACGATCTGGACGTGTGACCGCCAGAAAAAGGAAATTTGTAAAGATGGATGACATGTATGATGACTTTTGAACATTATTAAGGTAAATACATTGTTTGTTCTCTATTAAAATGTTTCATTTGCTAACTATGCCTATCAGTAGTTAGTACCTTCAGTAGTTAGAATCTTTTATTTAGTTGGCAGTATTGGCGCTCCCTGTATTGCAGTAGTTCGAGTAAAGAAGATTTTTGTGAGGTAAGTGATTCATGAAAGGTATAGGTCATTGTTAGTCAGGGCCATTCTTTTGTAGGGATTATTGAAACTCAGATTGCCTTTTGCTAAAAAAATATTGTGTGACAGTTTAGTGATGGTCAGAATAAGTAAAGAGCGAACTGTCTGAGTACGTTCAGTTTTACTCAGCTGTCTTTGTATAAAATAACGCAGAAGTTTAGCACAGTCATTCATAATTTTAATAAGGGGACGTTTCAACGTGTAAGAACGTTGATGGTCGCCACATCGAGCCACTGTTGTATCGCATCAGTACTCTTCTGCACGTATACAGCATTCTGGGTTCTTTTTCTGTTTTGGAATAATGTAAAAAGTAATGTTTAAGTGTTACTAAAAGCAAATGTGCTCTAGCGGTAAATGGATGTTTTATTATGTTTCCTTACGAATTGTTACCTAATAGTTGTACTGCTTCATGCCTATTTCACTTCCTCAGGCAGAAGTGACTGGGATAAACATGTGAACTGAGTCACAGAAGAGAAATGGTACGTTTCCTATTCAAAATATTACGTACTCACCCCACTCTACATGTCCCAGAATTTTTTAACGAGAATTTTCGAACATTTTGGATGTGGTACCTTAACATGTACACACATGAATGTGTTGGCTGTTTTTTCTCTGCGTCGAACGGTTTCCCACAGTACGTCCCAAACTTTACAACCTGATGTGTTTTGCATGGTCACAACTGCAGCACTAATTTGGACTACACCTGCAAGTACAGACTAACTGTTTCGAATGCATACGTTCGCACTTCAACAACTGACCTGCTGCCCCGTGGAAAATAAGCATTAAGCGCTTGCTCTTCCCACATGTAGTTGGAGGTACTATCCAACCTAAGAGCATATACTTTGTAACAGCTATAATTAGTAGTCTGCAAATGACGTAAATGCTGAAGTACGAGATGTGTGAGAAACAAAATGAGACTCCGAGCAATCTGCAACGCTGAGTTGTGCTTCTTCTGTAGACGGGTGTGTTCATCCTTTCTAAACCCTCAGTCCGAGTTTGAACTCCGCACAGCCATCGCGTGATTTTTGAGAGCGCCATCAGTGAAGCTGTGTTTTTGTTGTGTGTTACGAAAATGGAACAGAGAAATTTAGAGCAACGTTATGCCACCGAGGTTTGCTTTAAACTTGGGGAATCCGTGACTGTGACCTTTGAAAAATTGAAACAGGCCTGTGGGGAACATTACATTTCAAGAACATAAGTTTTTCGTTGGCACAAATAATTTTTGGATGGCCGAGAACGCATTGAAGATGAACATCGCTGAGGGAGACCTCCAACTTAAAAAACTGACGAAATTGTCCATCGTATGCTTGTTCTTGTGATATTTTTCCTCCAGGACACACTACAGATCATTTTTTTTTTTTTTTTTTTTTTTTTTTTTTTTACAAAGATGTCATTGAAATGCTCATCAAAAGTGTGAATCGAGTGTGACTGAACATGCTCCATCATGACAACGCCCTATGTCATATGGCCACTCCATCAACGAATTTTTGACCTCGAAAGGCATTCCCTTTGTTCCACAGCCCTCGTACTCGCATTGAAATCTGCAGCAATTTGCGGAAGGGTTTCACTTCTGTCACGTTGAACGATTGTTTTCAGTCGCCGTTGGTTCCATTCTTGGAGGATCTTTTTCCAGCCGCAGAGACGTCGGAGATCTGATGTTTTAGCGGATTCCTGATATTGACGGTACGCTCGTGAAATGGTCGTACGGGAAAATCCCCACTTCATCGCTACCTCAGAGATGCTGTGTCCCAGCGCTCGTGCCCCCACTATAACACCGCGTTCAAACTCACTTAAATATTGATAACCTGCCATTGTAGCAGCAGTAACAGAGCTACCAACTGCATTAGACGCTTGTTGTCTTACATAGGCGTTGCCGACCGCAGCGCCATTTTCTGCCTGTTTATATATCACTGTATTTGAATGCGCATGCCTATACCAGTTTCTTTGGCTCTTCAGTGTAAATGTGAATCACATGTGTTTGCGTTAGATTCTGCATAGTTTGATCTAAGCTAGAAAAAAGGTCATTGTAAGGGAATGCTCAAAAAATTCGACCAAAAGTAATGTAAGAACGTTGTAAGAAGAGACGACACTAGGACACATTCGAACGACCCGGCAATTAAGCGTCAATAAGCTGGTGTTCTAAGATCGATCGAATGCAAAGAACGCACTTCGAGAAACTGTTGGCTTGCTTTGGTGGTTACGCTGGTCTTGTAGCTTCAGTGGGCCGAAGAGCACAAACAAAAGAGGACATTACGCGTAAGTGCTCTTCTGAGATGACGGGGATAGCACAGTAAAGAAAATCGTGTCGATCTGCACCAAACCGCTGAGAAGACTGCTGGTAAAGAAAAAAACCAGGCAAATGTGTGCAGTAGATGGATTCCGAGGCTTCCATACAAACCTCAGTATGCACGTCGATACTACACTACTGGCCATTAAAACTGCTATACCAAGAAGAAATGCAGATGATAAACGGGTATTCACTGGACAAATATATTATACTAGAACTGACATGTGGTTACATTTTCACGCAATCTGGGTGCATAGATCCTGAGAAATCAGTTCCCAGAACAACCTCCTCTGGCCATAATAACGGCCTTGATACGCCTAGGCATTGAGTCAAAAGAGCTTGGACGGCGTGTACAGGTACAGCTGCCCATGCAGCTTCAACGCGATACCAGTAGTGACTGGCGTATTGTGACGAGCCAGTTGCTCGGCCACCATTGACCAGACGTTTTCAGTTGGTGAGAGATCTGGAGAATGTGCTGGCCAGGGCAGCAGTCGAACATTTTCTGTATCCAGAAAGGTCTGTACAGGACCTGCAACATGCGGTCGTGCATAATCCTGCTGAAATGTAGGGTTTCGCAGAGATCGAATGAAGGGTAGAGCCACGGGTCGTAACACATCTGAAATGTAGCGTCCACTGCTCAAAGTGACGTCAATGCGAACAAGAGGTGACCGAGACTTGTAACAAATGGCACCCCATACCATCACGCAGCGTGATACGCCAGTATGGCGATGATGTATACACGCTTCCAATGTGCGTTCACGGCGTTGTCACCAAACACGGATGCGACCATCATGGTGCTGTAAACAGAACCTGGATTCATCCGAAAAAATAACGTTTTGCCTTTCGTGCACCCAGGTTCGTCGTTGAATACACCATCGCAGGCGCTCCTGTCTGTGATGCAGCGTCAAGGGTAACCGCAGCCATAGTCTCCGAGCTGATAGTCCATGCTGCTGCAAACGTCGTCGAACTGTTCGTGCAGATGGTTGTTGTTTTGCAAACGGCCCCATCTGGTGACTCAGGGATCGAGACGTGGCTGCACGATCCGTTACAGCCATGCGGATAACATGGCTGTCATCTCGACTGCTAGTGATACGAGGCCGTTGGGATCCAGCACGGCGTTCCGTATTACCCTCCTGAACCCATCGATTCCATATTCTGCTAACAGTCATTGGATCTCGACCAACGCGAGCAGCAATGTCGCGATACGATAAACCGGAATCGCGATAGGCTACAATCCGACCTTTATCAAAGTCGGAAACGTGATGGTACGTATTTCTCCTCCTTACACGAGGCATCACAACAACGTTTCACCAGGCAACGCCGGTCACATGCTGTTTGTGTATGAGAAATCGGTTGGAAACTTTCGTAAGGTCAGCACGTTGTAGATGTTGCCACCGGCGCCAATCTTGCGTGAATACTCTGAAAAGCTAGTCATTTGCATATCACAACATCTTCTTCCTGTCGGTTAAATTTCGCGTCTATAGCTCGTCATCTTCATGATGTAGCAATTTTAATGGCCAGTAGTGTAGTAACAATCTCATGAGGCTCAATAACCTTTCTGCGACTTGCCTGTCACTGGCCCACCCCATTTGTCCAGCCGAGGAAATGACCTACAGTTTACTGTGGAATTCGGTCCATGTGCTGCTTCTAGTGACTCCTCATATCGGTCAGAGGTGAAGACTAGGTTAAAAAGAAGGTTGAAAAATCCACAGTCCGACCAAGATTCATGCAAAGACCTCCTGTTTTCATGGCATGTGCTTTACCGCTTAACCACCAGGCCCGATGTGTATGTAGATAGTCCATCTATATTTTTAGAAGAAGGCATAAAAACACCTATTCAGAAAATTCCGGAACTTTGTTCACAAAATGTGTCTACGCTTACCTTTCACTTATTGTGCATGGTCTTCTTCGAAATACTCTCCTCCAAAACTGATACATCGCTCCCAATGTCATTTACATTTCCTGAAACAGTCTTGGTACGCCTCTAGCTGGATCGCGGGAAGCGCTGTCTGTGTACCAAATCTTCGTTCTTTTATCGGGGTTTTCAAGTCTGGAAATAAAAAAAAAGTCCTCAGGGGCCAGGTCTGGAGAGTACAGAGGATAAGGCAGCACAGTGATTTCATTTTTTGTGCAATAGTCACGCACCAATAAGAATGAATTTGCGTTTCGTTATCGTTAAGCAAGAGCCATGAATTGCGACCTACATTTCAGGCCGTTTCCTTCTCACATTTTCACGCAGGCGTCGCAACAAGCCCCGATGGTACCATTGATTAACAGTTTGTCCCTGTGCACGAATTCACGACGAACTAATCCTTCGAAGTCAAAGAAAACTATCAGCGTCGCTTTGACATTTGACCTGACCTGACGAGATATTTTGGTTTTGGAGAACCATCCCCGACCCACAGTCAGAATTGAACCTTGGTCTGAACATCTCGACCGTAGACCGACGTCTCATCACCAGTCATGATTCTCTTAACGAACATCTCGTTCTCATTTGCGTGATCCAAAAGGCCTTCGCAGATTGCAGGGCCAAGGTCTTTTTGGTCTTGACTCTTGAGCCGTGGGGTTAACTTGGTAGCAAGACGATGCATTCCAAGATGCTGTGTCAGGATTTCGTGACATGATCCAACTCAAACGTTACATCCTCTGCAATCTCTTGGACAGCCAGTCTCCGATTGGCACACACAATTTCGTTGACGTTCCTGACACGAGGGACGTCGGTAGGCGTCGAAGGGTGTTCTGTACGGCGTCGTCTTTAACTTCGATCCGGCCATTTCTAAGCCGCGAGAACTATTCGTTACACCGAGTATGGCTTAAGCACTCATCACCGTAGGCTTCCTGCATCATGTGATGTGTCTCTGTGATAATTCTCTTGAGTTTCACGCAAAATTTAACGCAAACGAATTGCTCCTCTAACTCTGCCATCTCGAAATTAGCAAACTGTGCGACATAACGTTCTACGCAATACAACACTGAACAATAACTAACAGACATACAGCAATGAAACTTCCGACAGTTACACACTAAACACAGGCGCGTGCAGGGATGCTATCCGCATTTCGCTCCAAGAACCATTGGCGCGAAATTACGAATGTTCCGCAATTTTGAGAACAGACCTGTCACGAACCCTCTCCCCGTCATTCACGTCACTGATATATTGAAACCTACTAGCAGTGTTTGTCAAATTGATAAATGTGTGTGTGTGTGGGGGGCGGAGGGGGGAGGGGGAGGGAGATCCCGTATTATGAGCTGTGGTGAACTGGAGGCGAGCGGGCACTGCCATAAAGAATCTTGTAGGTACAATATATATCACCTGAAGATGAGCCTAAATTGGCTGAAACTGGTCATCATCTTACTAAAAAATTTTCTGCAGCTATAACGGTGTTTTTGCCTTCTGATTAAAATATGGGTATTTGGCTGCGGTTGCGCGCAGTTCGAAGTAAGTTCATCTACAGGTTCTGATGAGTGAGTTTGCGAGTATACAAATACACTCCTGGAAATGGAAAAAAGAACACATTGACACCGGTGTGTCAGACCCACCATACTTGCTCCGGACACTGCGAGAGGGCTGTACAAGCAATGATTACACGCACGGCACAGCGGACACACCAGGAACCGCGGTGTTGGCCGTCGAATGGCGCTAGCTGCGCAGCATTTGTGCACCGCCGCCGTCAGTGTCAGCCAGTTTGCCGTGGCATACGGAGCTCCATCGCAGTCTTTAACACTGGTAGCATGCCGCGACAGCGTGGACGTGAACCTTATGTGCAGTTGACGGACTTTGAGCGAGGGCGTATAGTGGGCATGCGGGAGGCCGGGTGGACGTACCGCCGAATTGCTCAACACGTGGGGCGTGAGGTCTCCACAGTACATCGATGTTGTCGCCAGTGGTCGGCGGAAGGTGCACGTGCCCGTCGACCTGGGACCGGACCGCAGCGACGCACGGATGCACGCCAAGACTGTAGGATCCTACGCAGTGCCGTAGGGGACCGCACCGCCACTTCCCAGCAAATTAGGGACACTGTTGCTCCTGGGGTATCGGCGAGGACCATTCGCAACCGTCTCCATGAAGCTGGGCTACGGTCCCGCACACCGTTAGGCCGTCTTACGCTCACGCCCCAACATCGTGCAGCCCGCCTCCAGTGGTGTCGCGACAGGCGTGAATGGAGGGACGAATGGAGACGTATCGTCTTCAGCGATGAGAGTCGCTTCTGCCTTGGTGCCAATGATGGTCGTATGCGTGTTTGGCGCCGTGCAGGTGAGCGCCACAATCAGGACTGCATACGACCGAGGCACACAGGGCCAACACCCGGCATCATGGTGTGGGGAGCGATCTCCTACACTGGCCGTACACCACTGGTGATCGTCGAGGGGACACTGAATAGTGCACGGTACATCCAAACCGTCATCGAACCCATCGTTCTACCATTCCTAGACCGGCAAGGGAACTTGCTGTTCCAACAGGACAATGCACGTCCGCATGTATCCCGTGCCACCCAACGTGCTCTAGAAGGTGTAAGTCAACTACCCTGGCCAGCAAGATCTCCGGATCTGTCCCCCATTGAGCATGTTTGGGACTGGATGAAGCGTCGTCTCACGCGGTCTGCGCGTCCAGCACGAACGCTGGTCCAACTGAGGCGCCAGGTGGAAATGGCATGGCAAGCCGTTCCACAGGACTACATCCAGCATCTCTACGATCGTCTCCATGGGAGAATAGCAGCCTGCATTGCTGCGAAAGGTGGATATACACTGTACTAGTGCCGACATTGTGCATGCTCTGTTGCCTGTGTCTATGTGCCTGTGGTTCTGTCAGTGTGATCATGTGATGTATCTGACCCCAGGAATGTGTCAATAAAATTTCCCCTTCCTGGGACAATGAATTCACGGTGTTCTTATTTCAATTTCCAGGAGTGTATATGACATATCAGCGTATCTTTTGATTGCATAAACTTAGAAGCTTAAATTATTCACGCCACCGGCAAGGATGGGCCCCTCCTCGCCCACACCAACGTGGTGACCAAACCAAAAGTTCTACTGTCACCTCCGTACGACATGTTTGTTTTTGAATCAGGAGTCAGAGGATGCGGGCTGTGATGTTGTCCACGCATCTGGGTAGGATTACTCATTGACATGGTCCATCAGGAGACAGAAAGTGGACGAAGGCGATCGAAGGGTAGTGGTTTGTAAGGGCAAAGGGAAAAAAGTGCCAAGGCAAGCACCAAGGGAAAAAAACCTCTGCGACAGGAGGACGGTTAGAAAGGGCAATAGCTGCTTGCTAGCTGCGACAGTGCATGGAAAGTGTGGTTATATTGGTGCGAGGTACCGTGCATCGTTACCTTTGTCGTTGCGGGTGCTCGTTGTAGGGCCTGCTGCAGCTGCTGCGTCCCTGTAAGAGTTCAAGGTCGTCATACATTAGTGGGCGATCGGCCACAGATCAGCTCACAGTGTAGGGGATGTGTGTGGCTGGTTTGCGTGCTGCTTACAGTACGGTTTCCCTGCGATTGCCTGTTTTTCGGCGGGTCGATCGTCTGGGGTTGCCAGTAGTAGCTGTGTTGCAGGGGCTCGCCACCAAACGACCACAGGCCTTAATACTTGACAAAAATTTCACCTTCAGATCTCTAATCATTCCTGAGAATAAGGAGCCTTAACAGACGAGTCGACATACAGGCAGACACACAGACGGACAATAAATGGCAAAAAAAATTACGTGATATAATTACCAATTAACAGTTTTCGGATTTTTCGTTTGCTTGTACTGTTAAACTTTGTTTCTTGTCGAATTTTATGATTAGTAGTCAACGGGGAGTGTCTTTTAGGTTTTGATGAATGAGTTTGCGAGTGTCGAAATATGTGACATGAATGTCCGTATCTTGTGACACTGTTGACATAGAAGCTTAAATTTTGTACACCGATAGGGAACCTGACAGAAATTTCAGTTTGATATCTATGCCCGTTCCTGAGAAAAAATGGGTCTTAACGGTCGAACAGACAAACAGATGGATACATAGACAGACGGACAACAAAGCGATCCTGGAAGGGTTCCGTTTTTACCGACGTAGGGTATGGATAAGGGGGCGGTGTATGTCGGGGCGACGTCTGCCCTGCCAACAAGCGTCGTGTGGCGAAAAGTTTATGGGCAACGCGGCTGCCGAACACACCCTCCGCCACACGCCTCGTGACCACCCTCGATCAAACAGTCCACCCCGACCAAAGCACCGTGGGCTCAGACCAGCCTGGGCTACAAAACGCCTGCTGCCATTATTTTTAACTGGAAAAGCTCTCCTCGTAGTATCCAGCGGGGGCGCAAGAAGGCAGGGGGGAGAAACGCGTCAGCAGGACTGCGGGGTTATTTATCGCAGAACTTCGGTTATGTCCCATTTTTATCGGTGTAAACACGATTCTGTGCACAGCCTGCTGACAAGGCGTTAACTGCAGTTGTGGCGCTGTAAAACCGACGGAGGAAAAGAAATAAAAAGAGGATATTGTACCTTACACAGAGTGGGACGAGATTCTGGGGATTGGATTCAGTATTTTGGCGCTTAAATTTCTGCTGGCTCTTTAGGAGGAACATTTTTTTTCATCTTCTTGCCGGTAGTTTATAATACTCTTCAGTTCTGAGAGGGGAGTGAAACCTTATTTAATATGTACACTGAGCAATCTACAAACCCGAATCAAGCAGAAATTTAGGCTCACGGAGAAGAAATAAAAACTCTTTTGAGGTTCAGAGTAATTCCGTCAGAGTTGACAAAGGAATTGAAAGAAAAATTGAACGGAATGGATAAAGTGTTTCAAAGGGATTATAATGTGAACATCAACGAACGTCAAACTAGAGGCGATGGAATGTTGTCGAATTTTATGAAGCGTTGCTGAGGGAATTAGATCAGGAAATGAGAAAAATGGTTCAAATGGCTCTGAGCACTATGGGACTTAACTTCTGAGGTCATCAGTCCCCTAGAACTTAGAACTACTTAAACCTAACTAACCTAAGGGCATCACACAAATCGAACCTGAGGCAGGACTCGAACCTGCGACCGTAGCGGTCACGCGGTTGCAGACTGAAGCGCCTAGGACCGCTCGGCCACAGCGGCGGGCCAGGAAATGAGAAACAGCAATGCTATTTGGGCAGTAAAATAACTGATGATGGCCAGAGTGGAGAGGATATAAAAAACAGATTGGTAATAGTAAGAATAGTGATTCTCAAAAACCCGAGTTTGCTAACACCGATTCCACTTTATTTTTTAAATTGTTACACACCAACTAAAGACCACGTCAAATTAAGCATCTATTTTTTCTCTTCCTTCCTCTTCCTCCAATACTCTTTCATTTTCTCAGAATGGGCTCTTTTCTCTCATCTGACGATTTGACACCAGTTGGTTTTCTGTTTGCTTTAGCTTTCTGAAAATCTGAATTTCTTGACTTCTAGTCTGAAGTTGTCTGTTAAGTATGGTGGCCAGTTCGATATGCTTTTCACCAAAGTGATTTTTTTTGTCTTGCCTCCCCACCCATTTTCTTCGTCTGTGTATGTAAGTGTTAGAGAGACCTTTCTGAAGGCATGTGTCTGGAATGTAGCCGTTTATGGAAGTGATACGTATACAATAAGCAGTTCAGGCAAGAAGAGGATAGAAGCTTTTGAAATGTGGTGCTATAGAAGAATGCTGAAGGTTAGATGGGTAGATCGAATAACAAATGAAGAGTTACTGAATCGAATTGGGAGGAAAGGATATTTATGGTACTACTTGACTAAAAGAAGGAATCGATTGATAGGATTGGTCCTGAGGTGTCAAGGATTAGTCAGTTTGGTACTATAAGAAAGTGAGGCGTGCAAAGAGGAAGAACAAGAGATGAATACAGTAAGTAGGCTCAAATGATTATAGTTTGCAGTAGTTGTGCAGATGTGAGAGGTTTGCACAGAATAGACTAACATGTAGAGCTCCAACAAACCTATCATCGGACAGAAGACCACGACAATGTCAAATTCATACTGATGATCAATGCATTATTCTGGGGCAAAACATGACTAAAACACTACATTCAAAAGCTGGTGTCATTCATCAACATTTTAGGACACGTTCGAAGTGAATATTATTTATGTTAGTAAATAACAAAAAAATGTGTGAATCGACAGTTTCAGAGGCTGTACTGGTCTCATACAGACATGATTTTATGTATGAAGTGGTGAGTGAAAATTTGTACTAGGGTCGGCAGTCGAACCTAGGTCTCCTGCTTACTAGGCGTTAATCACTAAACCACCTTGGTACAGCGGTTCACTCATGTGCACGGATTACAACGGCACACTTCTCTCCTCGATCCAAATGGTGAGTGAAAATTTGTACTAAGGTCGGCAGTCGAACCCGGGTCTCCTGCTTACTAGGCGTTAATCACTAAACCACCTTGGTACAGCGGTTCACTCATCTGCACGGATTACAACGGCACACTTCTCTCCTCGATCCAAATTCTCACTAACGCCCCAATCTACCTAGTAAGTCGCTGAAACTTCGTCAGTTCATTTGTGAAAGTGCTTGCTCCTCGGTTTCAGACTAGATCCCGCTTACGTTAGATGCTGGCTCATTATAATCTCACAAAGATTCCTTAGTCCTTAATTGACAGCTTATACGTATTCGTGCATTTTGAAAAAGTGATGACAGTATTCGGAATTAATCACAGTGAGCTATATTTTTACGTGAATGCCGTTAACAGAAATTAATCTGCCTAACAATACTTTCACAGGCCAAATGCAGTTCCTTTAACTGTGGTAAGTAACTTGAATGGCTTTAAAATTTAGCTCACAGCGTGACCTATAGCCAGTATTGCAGACTAGTACCAGTGTATTATAGAAAATTTGTTCAGAATTAACCTAAGATGGATGTTCAAAGTGAAAGCCTTATCTCATTGACATCATGTCAGTATTGGTAGCATGAGCTACATTCGCAAACCTTTTGTTTATGAAATTTACGTCCAGCGAAAATAGACTCTTTCGTTCAAGATTCATATCGGCCTCACAGAGATTAAGTTACTAACCAGGTCAGCGATTTATTTTTCTATCTACACTGGCTTTCCTTTTCTTCTCTTTTGTGAAAATAAAACCGTTTTCCTTCGCTTTTTATCTTTACCAAATGCGATTAGTTTTGTAAAATTTGTCGTCCAGTCAGAGGATGTGTATCTTTGTTTATGAAGGAATGTTATTTAAAAATTGTATTTATTTGTTATTTTCGTCAACTGCGGCTACCTAGAGCGCTGTCACCTCAATCTCTGCGGCGGATGTTGTTAAAGTTTGACGGGGGAGCGACATTATCGCTCCAAGGGTTGAGGAAGCAGGCAGCCACATGCGTCAGAAGGATAATGTTTGTTTTAATTTTTTTTCTACTTGATTAACAGAACAGTGGCTATATTTTTTTGGTTTCATGCCTTAGTATGTTACCAACAGACATTAATTATCGTGGAATACATGTAGAAACAGCCGAATCTCACCTATTCGATGACGTAAGTTACATACAATTCATTCATGAAGAAATACTTTCGAATATGTCTATATTTTCAACTTGTTCCGCTGACAGTAAGAGAATAAAACACATTTCATACACGACAACCATATGTTTCTGATGTTTCCTGTTGTTATCATCATAGGCATATTTGTCGACACTAAAAAAAAAAAAATTTGTATGGAGTCCGGCGATTCGCCGTTTCTTACGCTTCACTTGACTTTCTAATACAGGAATATTTTTGTAAATGTAATTACTTTCGCTTCAAAGGCGAATGTTTTGAAGATTCTTGCCGTTTGTGGCTCAGATTTAGCAACAATTGTGGAATTGGTTTCTCCTATGTTGGGAAACAGTTTTATTGCTTTTGATGATTTATGCTCGCGTCTGTGTAGTTTTCATTAACCTACAATTGTGGTGGCTTATTTGGAACGTTAAATAATGTAGGTATGACACTCCATACAAGTTCGCTACGTTCCACATACATTGATCTGGCTGAAAGTGTAGCGAACAAAGTTCTGCTTTGTTGTTAGTTAGTTAGTTACGTGTTCCATTGATCAATGGCACGGAAAAACCGTTATGATGTGCAACGTGTCAAATGCACAAGAAATGAGCACAGGAAACAAGGTTTCTTAAATTTTTTTTACATTATAGTGTTACTCCTAAATATTTCAGTTATCTATCCCATTCCCTTAAATGGCACAAAATGCATATATTATATCTCCAGATTTATTTACTCATATTCAAGAATTCATCTACAGTATAGGAGGAGTTGTCAGGGAGGTATCATTTCAATTTGTTTTTGAAACTATTACTGCTGTCTGTCAGACATTTTATTTCATGTGGTAATTTATCAAAAAGTTTTATTGCATCATATTTTACCCCTCTCTGTGCCAAAGATAGGTTCAGTAAAGGGTAGTGTAGGTCATTTTTTTCTGGTTTTGTAATCATGAATGTCGCTGTTGATTTTAAACTGGTCCACGTTGCCGAGAAAAAATTTCATTACTGAGTAAATGTACTGTGAAGCAGTTGTAAGAATTCCTAACCTTTTAAACAGATGCCTACAAAATGTGCGACTATGAACCCCACACATTATTCTAACTACTTTCTTTTGAGCAGTGAATACTTTTTGCCTAAGCGTTGAGTTGCTCCAGAATATTATTCGATATGACATCAGAGAGTGGAAGTATGCAAAGTATGTTAGCTTACCAATTTTTACATCCTCAAAATTGGCAATTATTCTGATTGCAAAAGTTGCTGAACCTAGTCGCCTTAGGAGATCCAAAATATGACTTTTCCAATTAAGATTGCCATCTACACTCCTGGAAATTGAAATAAGAACACCGTGAATTCATTGTCCCAGGAAGGGGAAACTTTATTGACACATTCCTGGGGTCAGATACATCACATGATCACACTGACAGAACCACAGGCACATAGACACAGGCAACAGAGCATGCACAACGTCGGCACTAGTACAGTGTATATCCACCTTTCACAGCAATGCAGGCTGCTATTCTCCCACGGAGACGATCGTAGAGATGCTGGATGTAGTCCTGTGGAACGGCTTGCCATGCCACTTCCACCTGGCGCCTCAGTTGGACCAGCGTTCGTGCTGGACGTGCAGACCGCGTGAGACGACGCTTCATCCAGTCCCAAACATGCTCAATGGGGGACAGATCCGGAGATCTTGCTGGCCAGGGTAGTTGACTTACACCTTCTAGAGCACGTTGGGTGGCACGGGATACATGCGGACGTGCATTGTCCTGTTGGAACAGCAAGTTCCCTTGCCGGTCTAGGAATGGTAGAACGATGGGTTCGATGACGGTTTGGATATACCATGCACTATTCAGTGTCCCCTCGACGATCACCAGCGGTGTACGTCCAGTGTAGGAGATCGCTCCCCACACCATGATGCCGGGTGTTGGCCCTGTGTGCCTCGGTCGTATGCAGTCCTGATTGTGGCGCTCACCTGCACGGCGCCAAACACGCATACGACCATCACTGGCACCAAGGCAGAAGCGACTCTCATCGCTGAAGACGACACGTCTCCATTCGTCCCTCCATTCACGCCTGTCGCGACACCACTGGAGGCGGGCTGCACGATGTTGGGGCGTGAGCGGAAGACGGCCTAACGGTGTGCGGGACCGTAGCCCAGCTTCATGGAGACGGTTTCGAATGGTCCTCGCCGATACCCCAGGAGCAACAGTGTCCCTAATTTGCTGGGAAGTGGCGGTGCGGTCCCCTACGGCACTGCGTAGGATCCTACGGTCTTGGCGTGCATCCGTGCGTCGCTGCGGTCCGGTCCCAGGTCGACGGGCACGTGCACCTTCCGCCGACCACTGGCGACAACATCGATGTACTGTGGAGACCTCACGCCCCACGTGTTGAGCAATTTGGCGGTACGTCCACCCGGCCTCCCGCATGCCCACTATGCGCCCTCGCTCAAAGTCCGTCAACTGCACATACGGTTCACGTCCACGCTGTCGCGGCATGCTACCAGTGTTAAAGACTGCGATGGAGCTCCGTATGCCACGGCAAACTGGCTGACACTGACGGCGGCGGTGCACAAATGCTGCGCAGCTAGCGCCATTCGACGGCCAACACCGCGGTTCCTGGTGTGTCCGCTGTGCCGTGCGTGTGATCATTGCTTGTACAGCCCTCTCGCAGTGTCCGGAGCAAGTATGGTGGGTCTGACACACCGGTGTCAATGTGTTCTTTTTTCCATTTCCAGGAGTGTATATTTACACCCAAAAAGTTAGTATGCTCTACCCTGACTACTGTCTTCTTTTGATGTGTTATGTTTATTGAAGGAATTATACTTTTTGCAGCAGAAAACTGGATGTGCTGAGTTTTTTCAAAGTTCAGAGCAAGCCCATTCACAGAAAACCAATTAATAACTTTTCCAAAGACCTTATTTGTATCATTTTCTATCGGACTTTCTTTTACTGGATTAATAATTATGCTTGTATCATAGATAGATGGATAGATACATGACGATTTTCTGTAAAAGGCCAGGCCTTATGGTGTTTACCAGCAATTTTTTTGTTGTTAAAGGAAAACGATATTATTCAGTAAACGCCCGTTACGGGAGAATGGTCAATAAACTGCGCTGTAATGCACCGTTTCGTATTTCTCACGGTCCTTACGAAACTGGACAAATGTTGGAAGTCATTTTATGGTTATTGTTGATTTTTATGGCATTACACACACTCCATACTGTAAGAACTGTGTTCCAAATCAATACAAACATTAGAATTCGCACTCATCCCGTATCGTAAGGAAGTGTCGCTTGCTGGCCGCTTGGAGCGCTGTTATCGCAGGGGGTAACAGAAACGAGATGAAGTGTCGCGACTGTTACATTAGATTATGACCTATAGTAGATTGTATATCTTTGTTTTCAATTGAAAAATCTTTTAAACTATTACTTTTAATTAATTTTACAATTGGTTTAATATAACATCGTTGCAGGATAATTTATCTTCATTTATAGGCCGTTAACTCAGTTCTATTTCAAATACCGTAGATTCATTATACTTCCTGTAATTTCAGTATCCAGTAGAGCCAGTTCGTCGTAAGTGTACGAGTGCCAGCAAAATTCTCAGTCCGCACTGACGGACACTAATCATCAACAAAAAGGACAAAAGAAAAAAAAAAACACGAAGGTGCCGCCACCACTTTGGTCCATACAGTTAAACAACTGAACAAAATCGAAACCTCTTCAAGTGTCGGGGAGACGCTACCCACTACAGATGCCTAATTGAAATGGTCACTGGGCACTGTTTATCAGAAATAATAGCTTTGTTGTAGAAAAGTTTTCAATAACGGTTTTTTAAGGAAACGGGTCCTCTCTTTAACTATATCACGAACTCACGGGCCAATTTTCACCGTAGGGAAAAAATAACTTTCCGCTATAAAACGCTTGGACCTGTCACCTTAAATACAGTGTACTTGAGTCATTACCTCGATCAAGGCACAAAAAGTGACGTATGCACAACCACTGAACAGCTACAACTCAATCCTCAGAGTACGCCACATAATAACAAAATAGCCATAACTCAGTTATCTTTCAGTGTGCTACCAGAACCACCAATAATACGCTACAGAAAAATGCGCATTCCAGTCCGTTATCGTCAAATCTACAACACACAATCACAATTAATAACGTTTGTTCCATACAGCTCAGAAACATATTTCTATACCAATTACGCAAACCTGTCAAACATAAACTCGCTTCTAAAAATCTTCTGCTCCATATGAAATGCTAAGTGAATACTAACTTTGTCAACCACAAAGCTGGAAACAGATCCCAAATCTATTTTTGAAGGATGAACGAAGCAATATATATACGTATCTTCGGTTGTCTCATACAAATACGACTTACCGCACTCTGTAGCTCACTCGTGGCAACTATCTTACTCAAGACAACCCGTTCAGGATTTGAGCCGACTTCTCGTTTGATTGAAACGGCACTTCCCAGAGAACAAAAAGTCAGAAGTACAAGGTCCTTGTTACGATAAGGAAACAGAAACCCACAGCAGCACTTCGAGTGGCCTGACAGTTAACTTCGAATTCGGGGAAGTATGGTGCGATAACCTGTATTCTTGATTTGCGAAGTTCGAACAGTAGATGACAATATTTTTCATTTATACTTTGTGGGTGGGTCTGGCAGTGTGATGGTAAAGTGTATTTACTTTTAAGACCTAATATTGCAGTTTCGACGCCTTTGCGGCTGTTACGAAGTGGAATTTACGTTCCTGATGTGTGGCCTTTTTGTGAGTACTGCACTCTTTAAATTGCATTGCAGTTCTGCTTAATTTTTTCTCTCATCTGTAGCATTGGGTGGGGTAAATGATTCCATATTTGTTTCATATTAATCAGAAACTTGTTTCGTCGCATGGTATTCTGTGGATCAAGTCTGTTTGTTACTGCATAAGAGTCCGTGTGTGACGTGCTTGATTTAAATGCATTGTAAGTTGTTCTTGTGGTCTTCAGTCCAAACACTGTTTTGATGTAGCCCTCCACGCTACTGTATCCTGTACAAGACTCTTCATACCCGAGTAACTATTGCAACCTACATCCTTCTGAATCTGCTTACTGCATTTATCTCTTGGTCTCCCTCTACGATTTTTATCCTTCAAGTTTGCCTCCAGTACTAAATTGATGACCTCTTGACAATCCAAAATGTATCCTACCAACCGGTCTCTTCTTCTAATCAAGTTGTGCCACAAATTCCTCTTCTCCCCAATTCTATTCAGTACCTCTTCATTAGTTAAATGATGTACCCATCTAATCTTCAGCATTTTTCTGAAGCACCAAATTTCAAAAGCTTCTATTCTCTTCTTGTTTAAACTGATTATTGTGCATGTTTCAGTTCTGTACACGGCTACACTTCATATAAATACTTTCAGAAAGGACTTTCTGACACATAAATCTATACTCGGTGTTAACAAATTTCTCTTCTTGAGAAACGCTTTTCTTGCCATTGCCAGTCCATATTTCATATCCTCTCTACTTCGACCATCATCAGTTATTTTGCTCCTCAAATAGCAAAACTCATTTACATCTTACGTGTCTCACTGCATAATCCAATTCCCTCAGCATCACCTGATTTAATTCGACTACATTCCATTATCCTCGTTTTCCTTTTGTTGATGTTCATCTTATATCGTCCTTTCAAGATACTTTCCATTCCGTTCAACTGCTCTTCCAAGACCTTTGCTGTCTCTGAGAGACTTACAGTGCCATCGGCAAACCTCAAAGTTTTTATTTTTTCTCCCTGGACTTTAATTCCTACTCCAAATTTTTCTGTTGTTTCCTTTACTGCTTGCTCAATATACAGATTGAATAACATCAGGGATAGGCTACAACACTGCCTCACTCCTTTCTCAACTACAGCCACCCTTACATGCCCTTCGACTCTTATAACTGCCATCTGGTTTCTGTACGAATTGTAAATAGCTTTTCGCTCCCTGTGTTTTACTCCTGCCACAGTTAGAATTTGAGAGAGTGTTCCAGGAAACTTTCAAAACGGTTCACTATGGGACTTAACATCTAAGGTCATCAGTCCCCTAGACTTAGAAATACTTAAACCTAACAAACCTAAGGACATCACACACATCCATGCCCGAGGCAGGATTCGAACCTCCGACCGTAGCAGCAGCGCGGTTCCGGACTAAAGCGCCTATAACGGCTCGGCCACAGCGGCCGGCCCAGTCAACTTTGTCAAAAGCTTTCTCTAAGACTGCAAATGCTATAAACGTAGATTTGCCTTTCCTTGCCTATTTTCTATAAGAAGTCATAGAGTAAAAAAAAAAAAAAAGGTTCAAATGGCTCTGAGCTCAATGGGACTTAACATCTACTTAAGCCTAACGACATCACACACATCCATGCCCGACGCAGGATTCGAACTTGCGACCGTAGCGGTCGCGCGGTTCCAGACTGTAGCGCCTAGAACCGCTCGGCCACACCGACCCGCTCATAGGGTCAGTATTGCCTCACATGTTCCTACATTTCTCCAGAACCCAAACTGATCTTCCCCACGGTCGGCTTCTACCAGTTTCCCATTCCTGTGTAAAGGATTCGTATTAATACTTTGCATCGGTGCCTTATTAAACTGATAGTTAGGTAATTTTCACACTTGTCAGCACCTGCTTTCTTTGGATTTGGGATTATTATATTCTTCTTGAAGTCTGAGGGCAACTCGCATGTCTCATATACCTCACTCACCAGACGGAAGAGCTCTGTCATGGCTTGCTCTTCCAAGTCTATCAATACCTCTAACGGGATGTTGTCTACCCACGATGCCTTGTTTCGATTTAAGTCTTTCAGTGCTTTGTCAAATTCCTTACGCAGCATCATATCTCCCTTCTCATCCTCCTCTACGTCCTCTTCCATTTCCATAACACTGGTCCCAAGTACATCGGCCTTATATAGACCCTCTATATATTCCTTCCACCTTTCTGCTTTCCCTTCTTTACTTAGGAGTGGTTTTCCACCTGAACTCTTGATATTCGTACATATGGTTCTCTTTTCTCCAAAAATCTCTTTAATTTTCCTGTAGGTAATATCCATCTTACCCCTCGTGATATGTGCTTGTTCATCCTTACATTTGTCCCCTAGCCATTCCTGCGTAGCTAATTTGCACTTCCCATCGACCTTATTTTTTAGATGTTTGTATTCCCCCCTCGTATTTTTACCTATTTGATTCTATGCCGTCTTCACAATTTCATCTCTCAAAGCTACCCATTGTTCTTCTAATGTATTTCTTTTACTTGTACTTATCAGTCTTTCCCTAACACTCCATATGATACCCTCATTGCTCGTGTTCTACATTATTTTTGTTCCCATCCGATTCTCGTATTCTCGCATTTGATGGGGGCCACCGAAATTTTCGCTGACGTTTGCTAATATGTACTGTTTGTAGTACCAGTTAATGACGTGCGAAAACATTTGCGTAATTACTGTCACATTTTAGCATTTACGAGGAAGAATGCTTTAGTCACCAAGGCTACAAAGCATACTCATCTAGGGACTGATGACCTCGCTGTTTGGTCCCATCCCCAGAATCAGCCAACCAACCATACTCCTCTACATCCAGATCCATATTCTGCAAGCCACTGTGAAATGCATGGCACTCTGTGGCCAGAAGCAACACCATTAAAGCCGAAATACATACTCATTCCGTGACGAGATGTCGGTAAGCTGAATATCAATACTGTCAAAACTTGCTAACGTGGAGTTTTCATTAAATGTGAGAAAGTACGGCAAACGTACGCAAACAAAAATAAAATAGAATAAAAGTAATATACATACAATGCATTTAAATCAAGCAGTTGCATACAGATTCGCAAACACTAACAAATGCACATAAATCCACAGGACACCATGCAAGGAAAGCAGCTTCTCTTTGTATGAAAAAATAATAATAAAAATGGAATCATTTACCGCACCCAAGGTTACGGATGAGAGATGCGAGCAGAACGCAGTCAAAATACTAGCAACATATTAACACTGCAATTCAAACAGTGCAAAACACGTGAGAAATAATAATCAGGAGCACTGTGAGATGAAACAAATTTCTCTTAACTTCGAACGAAAAGGAACATGTAAGACTAAAAATCAGGCGATACCAAAGCGAGACGATGAGCTGATAAACTAGCAGCGCTCCAAACGGGCTGGCAATGAACCAACAGCGCACTACCGGAAATCCTTATACGAGTTTCACCCCCGTAGGTACTGCCGATCTAGACCATGTTAAAGCAGATTGGAACCACTAATTTTAACAAATGTACAGCGCCGCTAATCTTTTTAGCAATTTAAATATTGTTGATGAAGGCCGTCTGCTGCACTCTCAGTGGTCAGCTCCAAAGTTAGGCTGTAACCTCGCTGCATCTCAGCGTCATGGTATCTACAACACAGTAGCAATACACGTTTTAGAGAACTTTTACAAGCGTTTTTTACCTTTCCATGGATAGTAAAGCTATTTCCAGATGCTAATTCAATAAGCAACTTGAAACACCACAAAGCATACGTCATTGACGAATATAGATAACTGCTTTATCAAAAACTATTCACTACTTATTCGGCAGTGTACGGCGTATTAGCATATTCCAAGCACAATCTAGTCGAAAATTAAAAAAAAATTAAAGTCAATCAGTAGTTTATTAATATGGTGTGCATGGTTTGTAATACTTTTACCAGAGAATATTTTAGCTGTTTCCATCAGACCTTCGCTTTTTTTACGTAGTTATTATACGTGGAATACGTAGAAGTCTGCTTCTATGTTGAATCATTTTAGAGGTATACAGTTTTTAATCCCATCCTGTAACGCCTTTCTCAGGGAAGTTCATGGCACCTGGAAGTGGTTCTGAGTGCCTGTGTTTGTTATGTCTGTAATGTTCGACTACATGATCATATTTGACCATCATATGCGCAGCTATCGTGGCTGTGTGCAGACAAGCGTAGAGATTTCCATACACGCTGCCTGCTCTACTGTCTTAGCGACGGATACTGTCTGTCAGAACTCTGCTCGACCTTAACACTCTTGTCCGAACAACATGGCAGAAACACCTATTCTCTTCAGAGCAAAATCCTTTCTGTCCCACTCCATCGTTCAGCCACCTTTTCGGAATCCTTCTCAGTAGTAGGATCGCGACTCTGGAATAACCTCCAGCGCTATATAAGAGAGTTGAATAAAATCTTCAGCTTCAGAAGACTGTTAATAACATATCTATTAAAGCAACAATAATGATTACCATTGTCCCTGTAGTTACTCGTTACCCTTGCAGATCGTTCTTTCCAACTTGATCTTCCTTATTTCCCAGTATTCTTATCCAATGTAATCTCCTCAAATTTCCTTTTCCCAGAAGTCACTATATCAGAAAACATCCATTTTGTGCGTAAATTCTTGTTGCGTCTGCTACTACAATTATTGTTGTTAAAGTCAGACTCATAATAATAATAATTCTTATTGTTGTTACTATTACTCAAGAAGGTAGGAGACGAGGTACTGGCAGAATTGAAGCTGCGAGGGCAGATCGTGAGTCATAATTGGATAGCTCAGTCGGTAGAGCACTTGCCTACGAAAGGCAAAGGTCCTGAGTTCGAGTTTCGGTCCCGCACACAGTTTTAATCTGCTAGGAACTTTCATTATTATTACTACTATCATCGCTATTCGTGGCAGCAGCTAGAGTCGCACAAGTATTGCTATTATTCACTTTATTAATTCATAGTCAGTATGAATAACGTACCCTGCCACGTCAGACACCGAAATCATTTTAATACTAGTTGTATATTAAAATTGTTGTTTCTTAGGTAACTATAGTGTACGAAAGGTACTGTACGAGGTGTGATCAAGAAGTAATAGTAATTTTTGATTTTCTTGAAGTGTCTTTATTTATTCATCAACAGCAACTTTGTCTCCTTCAAAGCGCAGCGATTTTTCTCATCTTGGAAGCACTTCTGGAACTGATTTTTCGTTATGGCGTTCAGCTCCTTCAGCGATTCTGTTTTTATCTCATCAAAGGTGGCAAAACGACGTCCATTCATGGTTCTCTTCAACCACGGGAATAGAAAGAAGTCTCAGGGAATCATGTCCGGAGAACACGGTGGCTGAGGAACATAACGGTTTTGTTTTATGCAAAAAAAAAAAAAAAAAAAACAAAAAACAAGAATCGCAGTGTGAGCGGTAACATTATCTTGATGCAATTTGCGCGAGTAGTTTTGCCATAGTCCTGGTCGATTTCTTCGGATTGTATGATTTCCAGTTATTTCTTCTTACTGGCCGTATGAACATAAGGCAGGAACTCATGATGCACTACCCTATTGTTATCGAAGAAAAGAGTGGAAGAACCTTCACTTGTGATCGAACTTGTCTAATTTTTTTTCAGTCTTGGCTCTTCGGTCAGTTCCCATTGGGACAATCTGACATTTGTTTCGATGTCATGCGCATACAGCAATGTTTCGTTCCCTGTTATAGCCTTTTTCAGAAGTTCCGGATCGTTATCGATTTCACTAAGCAATTCCTGGGCAATGCCTACGCGAGGTCCCTCTGGTGGTGATTCGGTGATTTTCCTTACTTCTTCCACACTGTCGTCAGTAATATTGATGTGCTAGCGCGTCAAAGGCGGCCTCGATCATCTCTAAAACATTTATACCATTCGTAAGCTCCTGTATTACTCATAGTAAATTAGCCAAAAGCCACAGTCAACATTTCCACTGCCTTTCTGCAATTTACTCAATTTTTTCAAGAAATCTTTTTCGAAAGTAAAAATTTCAGAGCACCTGAAAAGACATATAACCTTTCCGACTGTGAACAATAAATTACGAAAATATTCAAAACAGATGAAAATACTAACATATATCAGGAACTCGTGTACCAACAAGGTAAAAAAAAAACCAAACTGAAAATCGGATGTACAAAGCTGGCGAATTTAAAATATTCCTGTTACTATATTTTTTGTTCACACATAGTATGTGCGAAACCCTGGTCCGGTGTAAGAGAGGGATGTTGCCCCTAATCAGATCAGGTTGAACTAATTAATAAATGCAAATAAATAATAATGCTGGTTTACTAGAGATGAACTGTAGCTGTTACTATACACTCGAGAACTGAAGGTGGAAGACCTTCAAATAAACTCAGGAACCACCACAGTGAATACCAGAGGTGTTATTGGCAAATTGGTTTACGGAAGGCCTCAGCTGGGAGCTCGCTTGCTGACACGGCAGATGTGACAGGGCGGGAAGGCGTGGAGCCCAGACCGCCATACGGGGAGGGCGAGGCAGCTGGTGCGGTGGTGGGGGGGATGCTCCCCCCCGCGCCGGCTGGTCGCTCGCTATTGGCGAACCCGCCCTTACGCCACGGGCTCCCCTTTCAGCATCCCCTGACCCCCGGGACGCCCCTAGCTGGCGACAAACTGCGGGCGTCCGACCCCAACAACTGCGCCGACGTTCTCCCAGCTCCTCGGCTGCATTCCTGCACTGACGCGTCTGGAATTCGGAACATTTCTCAAATTACATACCTCCTCCAGTACTTCTCTGTCCGACTGTCGTTGCATTGCTTATTAATTTCCGCTCTGAGGTGGCGCTACTGCGTCCTTCCGTATCTAGCTAATAGGAAGCGGATAGCTGCTCACCAGTGTCAACAACCCATTCATGCGCACTTCGTATTCTATACGTTTACATGCCGAAGTAACCAATGTAAGCTAATAAAAGAAGGTTATGAATAGCCCTTTTCTCTGACATCAGTCTTCTAACTGGTTTGGTGCGGCCCACCACGAATTCCTCTCCTGTACCAACCTTTTCTCCTTCTCAGACTAGCCCCTTCAACCCACGTCCTCAATTGTTTGCTGGTTGTATTCCAATCTCGGTCTTCCTCTACAGTTCTTACACTCTACAGCTCCCTGTAGTACGTGGAAGCTATTCCCTGATGTCTTGACAGATGTGCTGCAATCCTGTCCCTTCTACTTGCCAATGTCTTCCATACATCCCTTTACTCTCCGATGCTGCCGAAAACCTTAGCTTATCAGTCCACCTAACTTTCAACATTCTTTTGTAGCATAAGATATCAAAGACTTTGATTCTTTTCTGTCCCCGGTTTCCCACAGTATAGTCTCGCTGCCATATAATGCTGTGCTCAAAACATACGTTCTGAGATATTACTTTCTCGATTAGGGTCTATGTTTGATACTAGTAGATGTCTATTTCCTCTTTGCTCCTTCATGGATTGTTTTGCAGCCTAGGTAACAAAATTTCTGAACTTCATCTTCTCGTTGATCACCAATCCTGATGTTAATTTTCTCGCTGTTCTCATTTCTGCTACTCCTCATTACTTTCGTCTTTCTTCGATTTCCATTCAATCCATATTCTGTACTCATTAGACTGTTCATTCCATTTAGCAGATCATGTAATTATTCTTCATTTTCACTCAGGATGGCAATGAATCGCATCATTGATATCCTTCCACCCCGAATTCTAATCTCGCATTTGAATCTTTCTTTTATTTCGATCATTGCTTCTTTGATGTGTAGATTGAACAGAAGAAGCGAAAGTCTACGTGCCTGTCTTAAGCCCTTTTTAATTCGATCACTTTGCTCTTGGTCTTCCACTCTTCCTGTTTCCATTTGTTTCTTGTACGTATGGTATATCACTCGTCTTTCCCTATAGCTTACACCTATTTTTCTCACAATTTCGAACAGCTTGCACTACTTTACATTGTGGTACGCTTTTACCAGGTCGACAAATTATAGGAAAATGTATCGATTTTTCTTCAGTCTTGCTTCCATTATCAACCGCAATGTCAGAATTGCATAGTATACTCGTACTGACATTTATGAGAATTAGTATATCCATACTATAAAACGGCAGGAAGGGTAACCCGCTCTCAAACTAAACCCAAGTCCACTTCCAGGTAGCCCATCTAACCCCTTCCAGAGGCAACAAAAATTTGATTTTCACTGTTCCGTATGACTTTGAAACTGTATATAACAATGGGAGTGCCTATGTTTCTTCACGGCAGAGAACCTTGGACTGGGAGAAAAAGGGAGAAACGTACCATACACCCCTACAGTCAGCAAGTTGCTGACAAGAATAATATACTGAAGAATTAAAAACAAAACTAAGGATCTATTAGACGACGATCGTCTTGGCTTTAGGAAAGGTAAAAGTGCCAGAGAGGCAATCCTGACGGTGCTGGTTGGTAATGGAAGCAAGGCTGAGGGAAAATGAAGACACGTTCATATGATTTGTCCACCTGGAGAAAGCGTTCGACCATGTCAAATATTGCAAGATTTTCGACATTCTGAGGAAAACAGGGTTAAGCTATTGGAAAAAAAGGGTTAGTATACAAAATGTACAAAAATCAAGAGAGTACAATAAGTGTGGAAGACCAAGAACGAAGCGTTCTGATTAAAAAGGGGGTAAGATAGGGATGCTTTCTTTCGCCTCTACTGTTAAGTCTATACATCGAAGAAGGAGTGAAAGAAATAAAAGAAAGATTCAAGAGTGGGATTAAAACTCAAGGTAGAAGGATATCAATGATAAGATTCGCTGGTGACATTCCTATCCTCAGTGAAACTGAAGAAGAATTACAACATCTGTTGAATGGAACGAACAGCATAATGAGTACAGAACATAGACTGAGAGTAGATCGAAGAAAGACAGCAGTAATCAGAAGCAGGAGAAATGAGGACAGCGAGAAACTTAACATCAGAATAGGGGATCAGGAAACAGACGAAGTTAACGTGTTCTGCCACTTGGGCAGCAAAATAGTCCATGATGGACGGAGCAATGAGGGCTTTTAGCAGACCAGCACTGGCAAAACGGGTATTCCTGGCTGAGAGAAGTTTGGTAGTATCAAACACTTGTATTATTTGGGAAAGAAATTTCCGAGAATGTACATTTGGAGTACAGCATTATGTAGTTTCTGAATCATGGACCGTGGGGAAAACGAAACAGAATAGAATCGGCGCATCTGAGATGTGGTATTACAGACTAATGTTGAAAATTAGGTGGAATGATAACGAAAGGAACGTGATGCTTCTCCGCAGAATTGGCGAGGAAAGGAGTATGTAGAAAACACTGACAAGAAGGAGGGATAGGCATCTGTTAGTACAGCAGGAAAAACCTTCCATGGTACTAGAGGGAGCTGTAGACGGGAGAAACTGTAGAGGAAGACAGAGACTGGAATACATCCAGCAAATAATTGAAGCTGTAGGCTGCGAGTGCTACGCTGAGATGAAGAGGTTGGCACAGGGGAGGAGTTCGCGGCGCGCCGCATCAAACCAATCAGAAGAATGCCGACCGAAAAAAAAAAAAAAAAGAAACAGTCAGCTGAAATGAGATTTGTAAGAACTGTCAAAGGTTGCTCAGGCAGGGATGACATGAAAAATTATGATATCCTGGCAGAACTGGGAAACTGTAATTAAAATGAGACGATAGAAGAATACAGGGATGAATAGAGACAACATCCCAGCGGATGGATAAAGGCAGAATTCTAGTCGTTACAACCCTGTACAAGCCCTCAGGAAGAAGAGACGTAGGACGGCCTAGAAAGAGATGCGGTTAATTATGTGAAGTCGGAACAGGTGCACTGCCTAAACCCTGAAGCACTGAAGAAGAAGAAGCGGAGGAGGTAGATTATTTCCTGTAATTACTGAATGAAGTAAAAAATAAATAAAATTCTGTCAAAAGCTACAGTAAGAGCTATATAATCTTACGTTAAATGATTAACGCAATAAGTCATGTGTTCCAGTTAGAATATTCGTATACTCGTACGTCTTGAGGTAATGTAACTCACGGCACGAAAAGTTATCCAGACTATATTCATGAAGTATTTGAGAGAGACAGCACCTACTGATTTCCAACAAATTTGAGATATGATTTCAATTCTTTAGAAAGATTTTCTAGCTGACACCCCTTACGAAATAATAAAAGGAAAAAAAGTTTATCGCTTACTACATTTTCGACGTTAAGACACTTAAACATCGGTATCAGGCATGTCGTTTTAATTTATTAATTATTTATTACTCATTTTTCAGACAGTATCCACGTATACAACGGCATGTACTTGCAAAACTATATGATTTGTACGACACATAGTTAAGGAGATATGTCATACTGTATTTGAAATTGTCAAGGCACCAGGGCTAAGACACAGGGAGCGAAAAACAATTTAAAAGTGGTACAGAAACCAGACGGCAGTTATAAGAGTCGAGGGACATGTAAGGGAAGCAGTGGTTGAGAAGGGAGTGAGGTACGGTTGTAGCCTATCCCCTACGTTATCCCCCGCATCATCTGTGCATTGAGCAAGCAGTATAGGACACCAAAGAAAAATTTGGAGTAGGAACTAAAGTCGATAACGGAATGGACAGTATCATGAATAGAGGATATAAGATGAAGATCAACAAAAGCAAAATAAGAATAATAGAAAGCAGCCTACTCAAATTAGGTGATGCTGAGGGAATTAGATCAGGAAACGAGACACATAAGGTAGTACATGTGTTTTTCTGTTTGGGCAGCAAAATAAATATGATGACCGAAATAGAGAGGATATGAAATGTAGACTGCCAATGGCAAGAAATGCGTTTCTGAAGAAAAGAAATTTTTTAATATAGGTTTAGTATCAGGAAGTAGTTTCTGAAAGTATTTACATAGCGTGCAGCCATGTATGGAAGTGAAACATGCATGACAAAGAATTTAGACAAAAGAGAATAAACGTTTATCATAAGTTTTCAGAATGAACATGAAGCAGGAGAGCTTATGTGAAGTTTGGAAAGTAGGAGACGAGGTACTGGTGGAAGTACAGCTGTGAGGACGGGGCGTGAGTCGTGCTTGGGTAGCTGAGTTGGTAGAGCACTTGCCAGCGAAAGGCAAAGGTCCCGAGTTCGAGTCTCAGTCCGGCACACAGTTTTAATCTGCCAGGAAGTTTCGTTTATCATATATGCTGCTACAGAAGAATACTGAAGATTAGAGGAGGTAGTGATTAAAATTGGGGAAAAAATAAACTTGTGGCACAAACTGACTAGAAGAAGGGATTGATTGGCAGGACACATTACGATACGTCAAGGGAAAATCAGTTTCGTATCGGAGGGAGGTGTGGAGGCTAAAAATCGCAGAGGGAGACCAAGAGATGAATACAGTAAGCAGATTCAGAAGGATGTAGGTTTTTGTAGTTATTCGTAGATGAAGAGTCTTGCACAGGATGGAGCAGGACAGAGAAGACCACAGCAGCAAATAACATTGATTTGCGTGGAAAATTAGCTTTTCTTAAAACGTCGAATATCTGACATATTAACTCATTTCTAAACAAACGTTTGAATTCCTTTGGTACATGAGAATTCGATACTATAAAGAACCAGTGGTGGAGAGGGTGGCGGCGTTTACTCGCAGTAGTGTAGGATGTCCAAGGAGGAATAATCATTCAGGAACGATGTTTCGAAGCAAAAATTTCCAGTAAAGACTGGCTCTAAAATGCATACCTCAAGAGTTATGAGCAGTTCTTCATCTTCGATACTGTGAAACAAATCTCTTCTACTGCAAGGTCTTAGCTTTACATATTTTTTGAGGAAGCAAAAGCAACCAAAACAATAAAAAAGTCTAATAAACATGGGTTCTAAAGCGGATACCTTAAGAGCTATGAACAGTAGTTCAGTAGAGAGATGCGTTTCACAGCAAAAGAGGATGAACAAAGTCCCATGCCTCTTAAGGTAGGCGCTTTAGGACCTGTGTATAATGGGCATATTTTTCGATTCTAGCACCTCCCAAAATACGGATAGCAAAGAGTCTGCAGCAGAAATATGTCTCCAGAATCGAAGAGAAAGACGTGTTCACAATATTTAAGGTATACATTTTAGATCACATGTTAATTAGAATGTTTTGGTTCGAATAATCGTTCCCGTCATATCCCAGTCTCCCGACCATTGAGCATTGACTCATTTCTAGAAACAAGCCATGGAGTCGGTAGCGTTGAAACTTGCATGTATGTCTTCAAATATGCAGACGATAGTTATGTTGTTTGGGCTCATGGCAATGAGCATTTAAACGCTTTTTAGAACATTTGAATCGAGTCCACCCGAACATTCGTTTCACAACGGATGCGGAAAAGGAGGTTAGGTTAGGTTAGTGGTGTTTAACGTCCCGTCGACAACGAGGTCATTAGAGACGGAGCGCAAGCTCGGGTTAGGGAAGGATGGGGAAGGAAATCGGCCGTGCCCTTTCAAAGGAACCATCCCGGCATTTGCCTGAATCGATTTAGGGAAAGCACGGAAAACCTAAATCAGGATGGCTGGAGACGGGATTGAACCGTCGTCCTCCCGAATGCGAGTCCAGTGTGCTAACCACTGCGCCACCTCGCTCGGTGGAAAAGGAGGTCAGAAGGAGGTTGATGGTACGTTGGGACATACATACATACATTAATCCTTGTTCCACGTCGTTAATAGGAGGACAGCTCACAATGATTTGTATCTTTAAGTTGATTGCTGTCACCATTGGGCTCACTGCGAAGGGTTACTTCGTGCCTTGTGTCATAGGGCCCACGGCGTCTCATCCGACGTCAACTAAGTCGGTGCACTGCAAAGTCCACTTTCTCCAGAATAGTGTATTGAGAGACATATCAGACTTGCGTCATCGACCAATTGTAAATCGGTTAGGTGGTGATTATAACGAGGTGGTACCAGAGTCTAAGGCCTTTTCTTTGTTGCACCAAGCATTTCCTCCGTGACTGGTGGTATCCCGAGGAAATATGATTTGAAGTTGTTTTTCGACCGCCATATAATATTATGGTCCCGTATGAATCTTGGATCGCGTAAGGTTGGTGTCTATCGTATTCCTAGCAGCTGTCGCTTGCCATTTATTGATCAGACTCTCGGGACCGTGGATGGATGGTGTAGTGAAGATAAGCGACGTACACACTCATAACAAATGAGCTCTCTCTGCTACTGCAGAACATTGCCTTGACGCTGGTCGTCATATGGAACAACAATAAGATTTTGGCATCCACTTCTCGCTATTGGGATAGCGTTATTAAGGTTATTAAGGAAGCAGTTGAAATTAAGTTAACAAATGACTTTATAAATAGAACTGGAGTTTTTTCTTAATTTCTGCATGGAATCCTCGTCACTCCCTGCTCAAGCAACTGAGAGACAGAGTTAATGGCATATCAGTCGTTGGTTATTGATGATCACTATGGATGAGTTTTAGCGTCGATCATCTTTAGCTGTGGGGTGGCACAGTGTGTGTGTGTGTGTGTGTGTGTGTCTGAGTGTATAATCTTTCGGCATATACTTTGCATACCGTAGTTTTAAATTTCTTTGCATTTGTGCTCTAAAAATGACCGGGTGTGCACCTGTCGAAGTATCGGTGGTTATCGAAGACGTCAGCCTGATGGAGTTTTTTCTGTATGTTTGCACATCATTTATCTAAGGTAGGACGTTGGTACCACACCGGTATTCATCTAGTCGGATGTGGAAAACTGCCGAAAAGCTACATCCAGGATGGATGGTATACAGGGGTACGATTCGTTCACCACGCAGCACAACCACATTAATCTGTTGATAAAATGCCGGCCGGGGTGGCCGAGCGATTCTAGGCGCTACAGTCTGGAACCGCGCGACCGCTACGGTCGCAGGTTCGAATCCTGCCTCGGGCATGGATATGTGTGATATCCTTAGGTTAGTTAGGTTTAAGTAGTTCTAAGTTCTAGGGGACTGATGACTTCAGAAGTTAAATCCCATAGTGCTCAGAGCCATTTGAACCATTTTTTTGTTGATAATAAGTAGCTGATATGTCTTTCTTATCTTTGAACGTTGCGTTTACACGAGTTCGTATTCTTGCTATATCCGAAGTAATTGTACATACTGGCAGATTCGGGTTTGTCGGCGAAGATCTGAGAGTGGGAAATGAATTCAGTACCACTTAATTCTTGTACGTTAGAAGCTGTCGCAATCTCATATACTTCGTTCTCCGTTGATTCCCGTTGCTATGTCAGTCAGCAGCGATCTCTTCTCAACTAACTTTTAACGTGTTACTGATCGACGTTTAACTGGTACAGTAAGTCTTTAAATAGTCTATTTCGTTCATTGCTTTACCGAAATTAAGTGATTCGTGTCCATTAAATTCGCATGGAAAATTAACTGGCTTACTCGCAACCGTAATTTCACTTCGTCAGAGATGTTATAGCCCGCCGCTTAGTCGACAACTGCTGTCTCTGAGAGGCAATGTTATTTCTCCGGTAAAAATGATTAAACCGTCTTTTCTGTCACACACCCGCTTTGACTTACCACCATACGATTGATTTAAACATGTGTGATAGTCTCAATTACTATACAAACGATAGTGGTCTATTTGTAGCAGTTAACTTCTTCGCAAAAAAACTGTCGTAAATCCAGTACGCCAGAGGTAATCTACACTTCATAGCCGTTAAATCCTATCACCTCTGACCTACGTAACCGAATTCAGTAACCGAATTCAGTATCAAGTCAGAAACAGGTCAAGATTAAAACTGGAGCCACTTCCCGGGAAACTCGTTAACGTTTATTGCACGTTACAGTCCCTTTTTTAAGTGTAATGCAACCTGCCAGAAACTCAGTTGCGTTTCCGCAAAATAACACTTTAATATTTGGTCGCCGGAGTGTGGAGTATTCTACTGCCAAATATCTTCTTGCACATTTTCAGTCATTCGGATTTAAACTTGGGCTGTATTTCCATTTGGTGAGAAATTCCTCCGATACGATCTTCTCAAAATTATTTATAAATTACGATTCTGATTCTGGCAGATTTCAACTAAACACTTTTTTCATCACAGTTTTATTGACATAACACGTACCCCATGTACGTGCACACAATTGAAAGCACGTACAGAACTGCACTTCACAAAATTATAAATTCATAGGTATGTTACTTTTTTTGTTAAAGTAGGAAGGAACTCGGTGTCCCAGTTATCTTCTTTCAGGCGGCGGAACTGTCTAGTTGGTTTTTCGTTTCAGTTTTTGCTGATCCAAAGACCCCCTTTGCTGCCATGTTACTGCCGTTCCGCTCGTGAAACAAAAAGGTAACAAGTTATGTTGATACAGTTTCGAATAATTTACATATTAGCTATATAAAAAAAAATCAGTTGCCACATGTATGAGAGATCATCGCTTCAGAACGGCTGAACCGATTTGGCTGCTTTCGTTGTTGTTGTTGTTGTTGTTGTTGTTGTTGTTGTGTTCGTAATCGTCAGAACAATCGTCATCATCATTTTCTTGGGCCTTTGTCCCACTGCAACGCGGGGTCGACCCTGTTGCTATGGATTTGGCAATGTTAGAGGGTGGCTGGATGCCCCTCCTGTCGCCACCACTCCCCCCTCCCCTCTCCCCCATTCCCCCTCCCCCCAAGACGGAAGTATTGAACCCCAGCTGTCTGCGTCTAGTGTAAGCCATGAAATTGTGCTAGTGCGAACGTTTTTCAAATGTCTCCGAGTAGTATAACTGAGGCGGGACATGGGGACCAGCCTGGTGTTCATCTAGCGGGATGTGGAAAACCACCTAAAAATCACATCCAGGCTGGCCAGCACACTGGCCTTCGTCGTTAATCCGACGGCCGGATTCGATCTCGGGCCGGCGCGCCTACCGGAGTCCAGGAAGCAGCATAATAGCGTTGTCGGCTAACCTGGCTGGTTAATCGTCAGAACAATGTTTGTATGAAAGAAAATTTTTGGTATATCTATTAGAAAAGTTGAAAATTTGGATGGTATTCTTGTACGAAAATCTCAATGAAAGGAATGTGACGGTCGGCTTGACAGTTACATATCTTCATAACAACATGTGATTCGTACCATTGAGGACCGATGCCGAGAACATAAACGGCACACTAGACTGCAACAGCCCAGTAAGTCGGCAATCGCTGAGCATTGCCTGTCGGAACTCCACAGTATTGATTATGACCAAACCAAAAGTCCTGACACAGACTTCCAAATACTGGGACTGTGTCATCAGAGAAGCCGTAGAGATCAGAGTAAGGGAGCCACAACTAAATCGTGACAGCGGTTACATCCTTAGTAAGGCGCGGGAACCCGCGATCGCCCGGATTAAGAAGAAAAAGGATATTTCCCGGAGTGTACCGGCTTCGGGGGAGGAGGGAAGAATAACGAGAGCGGTGCCGGCAGACAGTCAAAAAATGGTTCAAATGGCTCTGAGCACTATGGGACTCAACTGCTGAGGTCATTAGTCCCCTAGAACTTAGAACTAGTTAAACCTAACTAACCTAAGGACATCACACACATCCATGCCCGAGGCAGGATTCGAACCTGCGACCGTAGCGGTCTCGCGGTTCCAGACTGCAGCGCCAGAACCGCGCGGCCACTTCGGCCGGCGGCAGACAGTCCTGAACGAGAAGACCTAGGGCGCAGCGCCCAGACGGCGGGAGAACGGACGATGTACCTGGTCCGCGCGCGGGGCGCGGACCGTACCGACTCATAGGAAGCGTCTGAGGGAGGAGCGGAAGGGGGATTGTCCTATATATACATGGCGCCAGCCCACCGCCGGTCAGTACATCAGAGCACCTGCGATGGCAACGTGGTCGATTGCCGAAATGTTGTGTCCCATGCACACTCATACCAGGATGTTCACCCGAGATTTATTTCATCATAACAACAAATTCCGCATTGAATACTGATATTTTGCGAGGTAGAATACATTGAAAGCGATATTTCAGTGTGTTATCGGTGGTGATCGTATCTTCCGTGTGTTGTCAAGATTGAATTGATGTCAGTCCTTGGTAATTCGATGTGTTGCAGACATTCAATTGATTTCAGTTCGAGGTTTATTATTTGGAAAGAAATGCCACCAGCGAGGGGTCGAAATATCGGTCAACGTACACGTATCGCAGGCCAACTAGATGACCATCGAATCAGTGAGACTCACGAAGAGCGTAGACAGCATTTGCAGGCAAATCGAATAAGAATTTCACAAGCGCGATCCACTATGACTCCGGAACGACAGATAAAGGAAATCCACAGAGAAGGGGAGAGGAAATGCGTAGAAAAGAGAGGACGGAGGATATGGACAGAGAGATGGGGGGAGGAGGAAATGGTTAGAGAGAGAGAGAGAGAGTGCCGGATAAGAGATGTACAGGGAGTGGGAGGAAGATAATGGACAGAGGCAGGGGAGAGGAGGAGGAGATAGACAAATGGAGGGGGGACGAGGAGGGGGATGGAGAGAGAGAGAGAGACAAGGAGATTAGGACATATTAATTTCTCATACATACTGAGCAATTGCCAAGTTCGCTAGTTAATAATGAAAATTCTATTCCTATTAACACACTGTTCCGTAAACGAGCTCACCATTTATCATTGTTGATGGTAGAGCCAGAGTGACTTGTCCAAAAACAAAGCAACAAGCGTAAATTTTGCAGGGTTGCGTTTATTTTGCCATAAAACAGTGTAAACGGGTGATACTAAAGTAGAAACAATGTAAAGTACACAGCACGGAAACAACTGGGAATTGCATAGCCATAGACAAAAATGTTCTTCGTTTTTTCCAACTTAACGGATCTGCACACACATTCTGACAACTGGTTAACGTGCTCAGTATGGTGTGTGACCACCTCTGGTACCAATATAGGGTTGACAACGACGGACGTGCTGTGAAAGATGTCACCAGTATCACGTTGAGGCAATAACGCCCAATCTTGCTGCAGAGCTGCTCTTAAGTCTTGAAGAGGGGCTGGTGGAAGCTGACGTGATGCAATCCGTCTCCCTACTGCGTCCTCCACATGCTCTGCGGGATTCAAATCTGGAGGGCGAGCAGGCCACGCCGCGCATTCAACATCTTCCGTTTCCAAGAAAACATCAACAACCCGTGCTCTGTGAGGTAGAGCATTAGCGTCCATCAGTCTGGACCTACAGCCTCTCGTAAAAACACACATGAAGAGCCAAGATCTTGCCACTATACCTGAAACCAGTGAAACCTTGCCGATTCACCTGCACAATTTCAGCAAGAGCTGTTCGAGTGGTCAACGTAATCGCTGCCCACACCACTAGGGATCTCCTCGATGTCGGTCTCCTTCCACAATGTCTGAGTCCCCTAATCGTGTCCCACGTTCCGTCCAGATGCGAATCCGTTGCGAATCACTCTCCAGACCAAATTGGGACCTATCTACGAAAAGGGCCTTGGCCCACTGCTGCACCGTCCAGGTCACTTGTTGACGACTCTACTGTTGATGTTCCGTTGTGTGGAGAGGTGTCAGAGGTACACATGCAGCAGGTCTCCGTCAGTAAAGACCACTCTGCCGAAGCCTTCTGTACATCGCTTGTCTCGATACAATACGTCCGGTGGATGCTGCGAGGACAGATGCCAGTGGCCGTGCAGTACCGAGGCTGTACAGTCGTGCCCTTACGGTCAAATGCCGGACCTCTCTTCGTGATATCACACGTGGTCGGCCCTGCCCTGGTCTTCCGGGAACAGCTTCGGTCTCTCTAAATTGTCGCCAAATCCGAGAAACAACAGAACGATTCACATTAAGCCTTCGGGCCACATCAGTTTGCTACTGTCCTGCTTCCATTCTTCTTATGGCCCTCCACTGCATATAGTATGGTAGGCGTTTTCTTTGTGCACACTGCACTGTCTGTGACTGTGTACCGGTTGTGGGTGTGAAACTACCCGACAAACACTATCCCGTCTGATAGGTGCCCTGACCTCATCGTTCTGGTCATACATAAAGCACACCAGTGGCAAGACACAGTCAATACCTTCACTGCGCGATAACAACGGTGAAGTCACTGATGACAGTGCCACTAAAGCAGAGTTATTAAACACGGTTTTCCGAAACTCCTTCACCAAAGAAGACGAAGTAAATATTCCTGAATTCCAATCAAGAACAACTGCCAAGATGAGAAACATAGAAGTAGATATCCTCGGTGTAACAAAGCAGATTGTATACCAGTCAGGTTCCTCTCAGAGTATGCTGATAAATTAGCTCCATATTTAGCAGTTATATATAACCACTCACTCAAAGAAAGATACGTACCTGAAGACTGAAAAATTGCTCAAGTCACACCAATACCCAAAAAGGGAAGTAGGAGTAATCCGCTGAATTACAGGCCTACATCACTAACGTCGATTTGCAGTAGGGTTTTAGAACATATACCGTATTCGAACATTATGAAGTATCTCGAAGAAAACGAGTTATTGACATGTAGTAAGCACGGATTCAGAAAATATCTTTATACTGATGAAGTAATTAGTGCTATCGACAGGGGATATCAAATTGATTCCATATTTTTAGATTTCCAGAAGGCTTTCGACACGGTTCCTCAGAAGCGTCTTCTAATCAAATTGCGTGCCTACGGAGTATCGCCTCAGTTGTGCTACTGGATTAGTGATTTCCTGTCAGAAAGGTCACAGTTCGTAGTAATAGACGGAAAGTCATCGAGTAAAACAGAAGTAATATCCGGCGTTCCCCAAGGAAGTGTTATAGGCTCTCTATTGTTCATGATCTATATTAACGACGTAGGAGACAATCTGAGTAGCCGTCTTAGATTGTTTGCAGATGATGCTGTCATTTACCGTCTTGTAAAGACACCACATGATCAAAACGACTTGCAAAATGATTTATATAAGATATCTGTATGGTGCGAAAAGTGCCAATAGAACCTGAATAAGGAAAAGTGTGAAGTTATTCACATGAGTACTAAAAGAAATCAGCTAAATTTCGATTACGCGATAAGTCACACAAATCTGAGGGCTATAAATTCAACTAAATACTTAGTGATTACAATTACAAATAAACTAAATTGGAACGATCACATCGATAGTATTGTGGGTAGAGCAATCCAAAGACTGCCATTCATTGGCAGAACACTTAGAAGGTGCAACAGGTCTACATAAGAGACTGCTTACACTACGCTTATCCGCCCTATCCCGGAGTACTGCTGTGCGGTGTGGGATCCGCATCAGGTGGGACTGACGGATGACATCGAAAAAGTGCAAAGAAGGGCACCTCGTTTTGTTGTTGTTGTTGTTGTGGTCTTCACTCTTGAGACTGGTTTGATGCAGCTCTCCATGCTACTCTATCCTGTGCAAGCTTCTTCATCTCCCAGTACCTACTGCAACCTGCATCCTTCTGAATCTGCTTGGTGTATTCATCTCTTGGTCTCCCTCTACGATTTTTACCCTCCACGCTGCCCTCCAATACTATATTGGTGATCCCTCGATGTTTCAGAACATGTCCTACCAACCGATCCCTTCTTCTGGCCAAGTTGTGCCACAAGCTCCTCTTCTCCCCAATTCTATTCAATACCTCCTCATTAGTTACGTGATCTACCCATCTAACGTTCAGCATTCTTCTGTACCTGTACGTTTTGTATTATCGCGAAATAGGGGAGATAGTGTCACAGACATGATACGTGAATTGGAGTGGCAATCACTAAAACAAAGGCGTTTTTCGTTGCGATGGGATCTTCTCATGAAATTTCAATCACCAGTTTTCTCCTCCGATTGCGAAAACATTCTGGTGGGACCCACCTACATAGGGAGAGATGATCATCACGATAAAATAAGAGAAATCAGGGATCGCACGGAAAAATTTAAGCGCTCGTTTTTCCCGCATACCGTTCGAGAATGGAACCGTAGAGAGACGGCATGAAGGTGGTTCATTGAACACTCCGCCAGGCACTTTATTGTGAATAGCAGAGCAATCATGTAGATGTAAACGTAGATCGTTGACATGGTTGTTCGTTAACAGGAAATTCCATCTTCCGTGCAGAACACGTATTGTACGAACGCCTGTTGACATTTTGTGTGATTATACCGTGAATTAGACACAAGACTGGGAAATAGCAGTTTGTTTCTTTAATTCTGGACTCCAGTGTGTATTCTGGATCAGTACACCGGAACACCGGCCGCCGGCGGTCGGATTCAGTTCAGGACCGGCGCGCCTCCCCGTGCTACGACAGCGGGTGCTTTAACGCGCTCGGCTATGCGGCTACAAGGCTGCTGGCGTACTGTCTCTCATTCATTACACGTCTACTGAAAATGACCAATCAGTCAAAACGGGATTAGCCATTAAAGCTTTTACGTAACCATTAGGGTGAAATTAACTAGCCTCCCGACCATTGTTTACGCCCTGAACGTGTTTGTTTACACACACTGCGTTGGGCGGGGCATAAAGCTTCCCTAGCGGCGGTACATACCGCTACTGTGCGCAGAACAGGACACAAAGAAGCGCTGGAACGACGCAGTAACAATGCGAAGTCGCCATTCCCGATGTAGCATTCAGACAGCCGCTCCGCCATTCGTCAGGCGAGGCACTTCGTATTCACGGCAGGAGGTCGCTTTTACGACGCAGGCGCCGAGCGCATCACCCACCCTCTGCCACACGGCACGTTAGACCGGAACGTACAGCACCGCTCAACGTAACACTAAAAAAATTACGCAACCAAAACGTAGATGTTCTACCATTTCCAGCCCTCGATTCGTAACAATTTTATTTTATTTTTCTGCCTGAGAAGTTAATACTCTTTTTTACGGTTCGCTTCGCTAGCAGTTTCTGTGTTTAAGCCACAACGCGAGAGGCCAGATATCGCCGGGTCCTGGGGGGATCCCCTTCGGAGAATATTTACAACCCTGGACCATCCCCGTTTAGTGCTGGCTGACCATAAATTATCTTCCCGTAATTAAATGCCTTCGCCGGCAACCCCAAGCGAAGGGCATTTTCCCCCTACAATCACACTTCCAGTACGGCAGTATGACTATAAATACGGACGAAACCGGAAGTTCGCTTACTGACTTCACTTAGTGCCGACCCATGATATACAGTTACTGTGTAACCTAACAATTATCATTATTAAATTAGGACAAGAAAGGGAAGAAATACTTGACCAAGGAGTGAAATAAGGTTGTTGTATATTTCCGATGCTATTCATTCGGCACAACTGAGCAAGCAGTGAAGGAAACTCAGGAGAAATTTGGAGAAGGAATTGAAGTTTGAAGAGAACAAATAAAAACACTGGATTCTGTCGATGTAATTCTGTTCAAGATGGCAAATGATTTGGAAGAGCAGTTGAACAAACTGTTAAGCCTCCTCAGAAACGGTTATAAAATGAACAGCAAAAGAGTAAAAGAAAGGTAGTGGAACGTAGGCGAACTAAAATGGGCGATGTTGATGAAATTAGATCAGAAAATGATACACTAGAAGTGCTAAGCTAGTCGTAAAATAAATGTAAACAGAGTGATGAATTAAATAAGCTACGATGTCTTTATGTAGATATACTTTAGAAATCGCATGTAATGGCAGCCTGTCCCACTAAAAGCATGAGAATATGAAGACAGAATTTGATCCATAACAAGCATTGAGTTCTGTTTCTCGCTATTCCTATGACTGACACTTTGTTTGTCACGTACAAGAGTTTTGCATGAAGTGAACAGATTTGCTTACTGTTGAGCTTCGCTCGAGTTTCCAATTTTTAATGAAATTATTTCTTTCTCAAACAGACGAACTGTGTTGAAAAATTCTAAAGGTTGTGGCTCTAATGTAGCAACAACTATTGAATTGTTGTTTTTTAGTCAGGAATCAATTTTATTGTTTTTGTTTGTTATCACGTCTGTGTGACAGTTTTCTCATCAGCTACAGTTATGCTAGCGTATCTCGCAGGTCAAATGAAGTAGGTACTGCATTCCACGCCAGTTTCCTATTTCACGCAGTCGTAAACTGGTTTGTTTAGAATTGTAGAGGACACAACTTCAGCATGACTGGACCTTCTTGCATAGATGTACGATGTCTTTCTGCAGCTCATCATGTATTCTATTGTTTACTGTCTATGTCTTCAGAATGAAATTTTCTCTCTGCAGCGAAGATTGCGCTGATATGAAATTTCATGGCAGATTAAAACTGTGTGCCGGACCGAGACTCGAACTCGAGACTCATTCTCTTTCGCGGGCAAGAGCTCTACCATCTGAGCTACGCAAGCACGACTTACAACCCCTACCCCCCCCCCCCCCCCACCCCCCTCGCAGCTCTAATTCCACCAGTACCTCGTCTCCTACGTTCCAAACTTCACAGAAGCTCTCCTGTACACCTCGCAGAACTAGCATTCCTGGAAGAAAGGATACTGCGGAGGCATGGCTTAGCCACAGCGTGGGGGATGTTTCCAGAATGGAATTTGCACTCTGCAGCGGAGTGTGCGCTGATACGAAACCTCCTTGTGGCAGATTAAAATTATGTGCCGGACCGAGACCTGAACTACCGGGAAGTGTCTATGTCTTGTTCTTAAAAAGAAACTCAACAGTTCAGTAAATGTCTGTGTGCAACAAGAAAACCATACCTGAATAGTCCTATACTGGACTGTTTCACACCTCTTGAGGTCTTTAGCAACTCTTAGAATGAGAAATTTGGTGCTTTCCCTTTCATATAGTTAGAATGTGTTACGCCATGTTCTCTCCCTTTTGCAAAGTCGATGTTACAAATTAGTACAAACTATGATATTTGTATTCATCACATATCGTACTTCAACAGTGAAGCTTACTGCCCACTTGTGCTGCTGTCGCACTGTATAACGAAAGTGAGCAGGGACTGTGTAGATCAGTACTCTACCTGGTCCCTGCAAATCACTAATCGGATATCCAGCTTTCATGGTGGGCAGTAGGCAGTAGGAGCTTTAGAAACATTTTCATTAGGTTACCACGAAATTTTGACATAAAATGCTTGCTTAATCCTCCGTAGACATTCTGCAAACGCAGTGAGTATCTGCGATGCTCTGGTTTTCCGCCAAGAGAAACTGAATGACAGGTCTGTGCTTGCAACGTACCTCCGTAACAGACGCCATTTTGGAGGCTGTGTATAGCTCTGCCATCTATTGGAACTTCATGAAACTACAGTGGTTCAAGCGGACTTATTCCATGATCGGCCACAAAAATCTCAACATCCTTTCAACCAAAACTGACAAAGAAAAACAGGTGTTGCGTTAATTAGTGAAAGCTCTTCGCATTATAAAAATATTATTGAAACCTGCAGGACAGGACGGAAAGTTGGAATTGTGGAAAGGGGCCAAAATGAGCAGCTGTCAGCTACACTCGAACACATATAACTTTATTTATTCGACCATACATTACAGTACAAATTCTTGAACTTAGTTATCGGCTGAATATGCCACACTACCTTATGCTTTAAGGACAAAACCATTTTAATTTAAAAAAACGGCTAAAAGACATTAACTCAAAATTTAGACGCCAAAAAGAATATTTAGAAGGTAGAAGGCCTCACGTTAAATAAGTTCTAAAATGTGGCTGAAGGCCCAAAAATCTAACACTTGAAAAGCAACAACCGTAATTTAAAGACGGCTGAAGGACGATGATTTAAGACTCAAGGTAAAATAAATTTAAACAACAAAGCCTTATCTTCAATTAGGCTGAAGGCCCCAAGCAAGGAACTTTAATTTTAAAACGGCTGAAGGCCCATGACTTAAAACATCACTAAAAACAATTCAACTTTAATTCAAATCCATCAGCTATGAGCCATACAAATACACACAACAGAAAATAAGAAAAGGCAGTGCTGCTAACGGCGCTCAGAAGTTTCGGGGGTGGGCGAGCACTTGAAATATTAACGATCACTTAGATGAGACAGGCAGTCGGCCCAACCATTCTCGATCCGACGACAACCCAAACAACAGACAGTCAACGGACCCACCGACAAGGTAACTTGCGCTCCACTCAACCAGCACACAACCGGGAGTTCAATGCAAAGCGTAAAAGGCATGGACGCCCATGACCAAGCATACATTAAGCTCTCAAAGTACACACCGTGCTGGACAGTGACAACACGGTGAGGAAAGGACACTGCCTGAATTTACGTCAATGGCCAGGGCAGGTAACCAGAACATTAACGGCCACAAGGCAGAACATTCCGCTGGTGCACTTCAATTGAAAATAATCAAATACAGTTAGATTCCACCAGACGGTGGCTAAACCTTCGCCAACTCGAACACACATGCTGTTGCTCGTGGGAATGTCCCAACAGCCAACAACGAGAACCAAACGTCACAATGTGAACAGTCTTGACTTGTTGGTAAATTAAATCCAAACTCAACTTTCGTGTCCAGGGTCGGTGAGCCACAGCCCCACACACTCCGACACTGCGTAGAGACTGCCAGCGGGCCCAGCCAAACCACGCTCCGCGGAGATTTCCTCGCTGCTCCACGCCAACCGACCGACTGCCACACATCAGCACGGAGAGAGCAATAAAATAACTGAGCAGTCGACATCACAAGCTACACCCAGTTTCATGAACACTTGCACGAAGGACTAGACAATACTAATGGCAGCGACTGCTCAATAACAAGGACGAATCACCAGTCGGCACACGCAGGCAACCCATAAGCGATCGTCGGCCAACATACACGTTTTTCGACAAGACGATCGACTGACGACCAACCAAGGTGGTCCGCACTCAAGTGATATGTATCGGCATCCTTCGGGAGAGCCATGGCTGTCCGGACCTCACTGCAGCCGCACCCCGACTGAACTTCTGCTGCGTCCTAAGTCAAACACTGACAGGTCCGAACTGCACTGCTAGCGCCTCCCAACTCACTGCAGATCCGAACTAACTACGAACACACGACAACCGGGAAGTAATATCAGTCAGCAGAGATAATACACCAGGGCTTATACTGATAAACGCCGCTTCTGCCGCTCACGGACAGGCAAGGCAGCAACTCAGTGATACCAGTAATTGAAATTAACATAACGAGGTGGTAGTACAGTATAAACAGGATGTCAAATGAGATATGGCACGAACACCAGCCACGCACGGCTCAATTATTATTACTTTCGTATCCAGGAGGGCATAGTACAATTATTTACAAATTCAAAACATATTTACAACATATATAAAAGACTTTGAACGTGTCAAATTGATTTTGAGACCCAAAATTCGGCATTCTTGATTGCTGGAACACTTGCCGAAACCAGATCATCCAGCGTACAGGCTTCAGGCAACTTCGGGTAGACCAAGAGGTGTTCAGCATCTTGGAGTTCTCCATGTTCACAGGCTTCTTGTAGCCCCGCCGCTTCAAGTTTTATTTGCACCGCATCACTCCGCTTCACCATCTGTTTAGAGACTTGCTTAAGTCTTTGCTTATCACCTCCAGTTACCTGTTTCGCCACAGTTCTGTTGGACGAACGGAACGTGATGACGTAATTGCATCAGTTGTTCGAAGAAAGCTCTTTCTCGACTTCAGATTAGGATACAATTCTTTGCTACCAAACACGGGATGTCTGGAATCTTTTTCCCTTAGACCTTTGCCGCTGTTCTTTGTCTAATATCCCAGCGTGCCATGCCTATAAGATGGTAGAATTCGGGAACTGGATTTGGTCGCAGGCGACTAGCTATGATGCTTTCTGTCGTGTCAAGAACGACTCCAATGAGCCTTGTGTGTGCAGAGTTCTGGCTAATTGGTGCTGCATATTCCATGTCGAGAAACATAGAGGTAGATCAGACATACGTAGAACATTAGGTTGGGTCCCCATGTGCTGTTGGTGACCTTGGGAATAGTATTATTTCGGCTGCAGACTTTGAGCTTCATGTTACCGCAATGGTCTTTGGAGGTAAGTGTACGATCGAGATTAACTCCGAAGCTTGTAGGGGCGCCTCAGTGTTGTGCGGGGTGTGGGGGGGGGGGGGGGGGGGGGGGGGCGGGGGGGGGCCTTCAGTAAGTATTTTAACATATTTTTTTCCTCTGCCAATTTCGGTTGAAAAAATGCAGAATTTGTTGTGGGTTGTCGTGAAGTATTCCCGCTTCGGCCCCTTCAAAATGGCCCCTGTAACAGAGGTGCGCTCCAACCAAAGAGCTGTCTGCCCGAACACCAGAGCATCACAGATATTCTAGGCGGTTGCAGAATGTGTACGGAGACCGGGCAGTGAACAAAAGCACGGTGAGTCATGGGGCGGGGCGTCTGTCATCATCGCAACGAGGTCGAGCAAATCTGTCGGATCTCGTGCGTGCCAGCCGGCCGCTACAGCTGTAACTCCTGCAGTGTTGGAACGTGAGGACATTCTCATAGTCACATACCTCGCCGCCAACTGGACGTCTCGGTTGGTAGCGCTAATCCACCAGTTGGAGTACTCAAAGGTGAGTGCCCGCTGAGTTTCTCGCCGCTTAGTAGAAGACCATGAGGGGCTACGAAGGACCATCTGTGCGGAACTGCTTGCACGTTACGAGGCCCATCGTGACATTATTTCGTCCAATATCATCACAGGTGATGAAATATGGATTCATCACTTCGAACCAGAAACAAAGTGGCTACCCGCTGATTGGTAGCCACACCACTTCTCCTCCAAAGGGAAAGTTCACAAAAAAAAAAAAAAAATTCAAATGGCTCTGAGCACTATGGGACTTAACATCTGAGACCATCAGTCCCCTAGAACTTAGAACTACTTAAACCTAACTAACCAAGGACATCACACACATCCATGTCCGAGGCAGGATTCGAACCTGTGACAGTAGCGGTCGCGCGGTTCCAGACTGAAGCGCCTAGAACCGCTCGGCCACACCGGTCGGCGAAAAGTTCGCAGCCAGGTGATGTCATGGCAACGGCCTTCTGAGACTCCAGTGAACTTACTCTGCTTGATGTCCACCTCCCTGGCGCAACGATCAACTCGGAAGTATATTACGCTACCATCAGGAAACTGAAGAAACGAATTCAGCGTGTTCGTCACCACAAAAACGCGAACGAGCTTGTCCCTCTCCACGACAACGCAAGGCGTCACCCTAGAGGACCTCACAGAACTTCACTGGACTGTTCTTCCTCAGCCACGCTACATCCAGGATTTCGCACCTTCCGATTTCCTTCTACAAGAAAGCAGTATGTTTATGATGGTGAGGTTACTGATACAGCAGGACAGCACCAACGTCGACCATTACAGTAGCACCATACCCGCCTACAGGCCCTCGCTGTAAGATGGTGTACCGCAGTCGCACTAAACACAACTTATGCTGTAAACAGAAGAGAGGGGAGTGATACGGCGTAATAGACTCCTGAACAAAACCAATCTCGGTTAAAAAAAAGTGTTGCATTACTTATTGCTTCCCCCTTCAAATTACTTCAGTTTTGTGCTGGCGTATGTTTCTCAAGCGAAACACACACACACACACACACACACACACACACACACACACACACACACACATGTTGTGGATGAGTTGCGCTTTAGTATTCTGCCAGTCAGTTTCATTTCTACCTTCTCAAACTTTTTCCTTGGCTTGCAATTGCTGTGTCGTCGATTTCAATGAATGACCTTGTGTTTCATACGACAGGTTGGTCATTAGTGTACGGCAACGGTGCCAGCATCCTGCCTTGAGGATGACCGTTTTTCTGGATTCTCCATCGACTTTTCTTTTTGTTCAGCGTGACAAAGAACCGCCTGTGTTGTAGGCTTTCGATGACTTCATTAAGAGGCAGTCCTTGGTGGTTGTCTAAATATTCCGAGTTTGTTATGATTTGCTGTGTCATACGCCGCTGTTAGGTCTACAAATGCCACCCCCGTAACCTGTCTAGTCTCGTACCAGTTATCTATATGCTGAGTTAAGCTGACGACCTGGCCACGACATATTTTTCCCAGGCGAAATCCTGAGTGTTGTTTAAGAAGACGGCCGCGGTGGCCGAGCGGTTCTAGACGCTTCAGTCAGCTACGTTCGCAGGTTCGAATCCTGCCTCAGGCATGGATGTGTGTGATGTCTTTAGGTTAGTTAGGTTTAAGTAGTTCTAAGTTCTAAGGGACTGATGACTTCAGGTGTTAAGTCTCACAGTCCTCAGACCATTAACTGGTCTGCATACCCTGATATCCATGTTAATGAAGAGAGGAGAGCATACGCTGGTGATCACAAGTACATCTGTCTGTAGACGGATTGACTTTCAAGGCTGTTGACCGCTTAAAAAAATAGGATGTTTCTTACTAACAACAATAGAATGGATATAGAAACAGATGCCTATCTAGAAACAGAGAACAAAAAAATTCTCAACTTCATCAGAATTCTAGGGAAAAAACACCTAGTACTAAATTCAAAATCCGCATGTATCACTTGGCTGTTATAGCCGTGACGTTATGCAGATGTAAATCACTAATATTTACAAAGAAAGATGTAGGAAAATGCATTCGAAAGGGAAATGTCAAGGAAATTTTTGGATCTGTGTATGATGAAAGAAACAAGGAATAGATGATCAGAAAAATTAAAACTTAAGAGAACTGTAGATACACCACAACATGGTCGAAGTGCTAAAGAGGAGCACGTTGAACTAGGTTGACGGAGAATAGACTACCTAGAACCGCAATCCACAAAACAATAGGTGGAACGAGAGGAAAAGGAAGAGGAAGACCCAGAATTAGCTGCACGATAACATCAATAAGGACACAGTTCGGATGAATGTCAATACCGAATGGACAAACAGTGCGCTATAGTGAAAAAAATGGAATACATAGGAAGAAGGATCCTTTATTGTATGATTATATGATAGCGGAACAAACACTGGTAGCAGTTACCTGTAAAATATCTGGGAGTATGCGTACGGAACGATTTGAAGTGGAATGATCATATAGAATTAATTGTTGGTAAGGCGGGTGCCAGGTTGAGATTCATTGGGAGAGTGCTTAGCAAATGTAGTCCATCAACAAAGGAGGTGGCTTACAAAACACTCGTTCGACCTATACTTGAGTATTGCTCATCAGTGTGGGATCCGTACCAGGTCGGGTTGACAGAGGAGATAGAGAAGATCCAAAGAAGAGCGGCGCGTTTCGTCACAGGGTTATTTGGTAAGCGTGACAGCGTTACGGAGACGTTTAGCAAACTCAAGTTGCAGACTCTGCAAGAGAGGCGCTCTGCATTGCGGCGTAGCTTGCTGTCCAGGTTTCGAGAGGGTGCGTTTCTGGATGAGATATCGAATATATTGCTTCTCCCTAATTATACCTCCCGTGGAGATCACGAATCACGAATGTAAAATTAGAGAGATTCGAGCGCGCACGGAGGCTTTCCGGCAGTCGTTCTTCCCGCGAACCATACGCGACTGGAACAGGAAAGGGAGATACTGACAGTGGCACGTAAAGTGCCCTCCGTCACACACTGTTGAGTGGTTTTCGGAGTATAAATGTAGATGTAGATGTAGAAGAGGCTCATAGAGCAGGCTTGTGGCCTATAAGGCCCTTGCCGCTTCTAAAGTGAAGTAAGTATTTGGTAAGTAATTATTGTTACACGCTTTGACTTGCTGTAACTTTGCTTTATAAATTTTATGAAGTTACTTCCCTACTTTGTAAATCTCAGTTACTGTGTAATCTGTGAACGGTTAGAAAATTTTACTAACAGAGATATAAAAGTGGGCGGTACATAGAAAACGTTGACAAGCGCTGGTGTAAATTGTGGTAATACCATAGATTATATGTATCTATGGAGTGAGCACAGTCTCATGCGTTAAGTTCTCAAAATCAAACCGGGATTGTCACGTGATTTTGGGAGGACGCTGCTTGCCTACAATTTGCAATAATACTGAAACTTGAATGTTACACACATTCACCTTGTTTTATATACGTTTCTGCACGTTTGAGTTTTTGCAACAGCTATGGTGCAGTATTGTCGTTGCTACGAATGTAAAGACAAGTATGTCAAAGGAGAACCAGTTACTTTTCATAGGTATGTACGATAGACGGGTAATTGTAAATGTTTTGTTGATGCGAAGCACTTTATACATTGCTGGGAAGAAATCGCAACACCAAAAGGAATTGTGCGTTGCAAGCGAAAGTTGGCAGACGTGTTTCTATATCTGGAGGTGATGTGTCTTTAAACTTTGCGCCAGTCGCATAAGAGTGACTGTAGTAACACAAATATGAGGATGCAAATCAGATTTGCTTTAAATACGGTCGTGAGCTTTAGTTACTTTTGAGACTGGGCGTGGTCAGTTGATGTCAATCAAGAATGCCTTTAAGACGACAAAGACTCCATTATCAAAACCTCACCGTGTTTGAACGAGGTCGTGTAATAGGGCTACGAGAAGCTGGATGTACCTTCTGCGATACTGTAGTGAGGCTTCGCAGGAATGAAGCCACTGTACACGATTGCTGGGAACGGTGGTCACGGGAATGTACGGTCACAGTGTAAGTAGGCTGTTTAGGTTCTTATGTTGGTAACGCCACGTAGCGCTCTGTATGAAAATCACTGGCTGTGCTGTGCAATGAGTCCAACTCATTGTTGGAATATACGCTTGTGTTGTGTTGTGTTGGATGTGAAAACCGAGTAGCGTTGTGCAGTTGAAGGTGATCCTTCAGCAGTGGTGGATGTGGAGAAAGAGATGCCACAGTTTTGAGAGGTTGCTATAAGCGGATAATCTGGACGTGTGTCCGCCAGAAAAAGGTAATTTGTAAAGGTGGACTAAAGTGGGTCTGCTCTGTGATGACCTACCTACCTACCTACATTCTTCAAAACTTCGACTGACTCAGCTGTGGGTTTGCTCTGTTGTGGCCCATTACCCGTCTGCATGTCAAGAGTCAGCACTGTCTCTCCGTTGGAAGGACAACACTACTTCTTCAAGACTGCTTCCGTGTGCATTTTCTTTTACCGCTCAGACTTTGTGAAAAAAAAACTGTGATGAATGATCAGGACTGTCCTTGTGGAGTGTGAGGACAATTTTGCTTTTGACCAACAGTGTGTCAATAAGTATGTGCATTTAATATCTTTGCTATTGTAATTATGAAAAAAAATTTCAAATCAGTATTGGGCACTGCCCAAAACTATTTGCAAAATTTTTTGTGGGGAGCATGGGGGCTATGTAAGTAGCCTGTTTAGGTTTTTATGTTGGTAACGCCGCGTAGCGCTCTGTATGAAAATCACTGACTGTGCTGTGTGCAGTCTGTGGCTGGTTGGACTCATTGTTGGAATATTCGCTTGTGTAGCGTTGGGCAGTTGGATGTGAACAGCGCGTAGCGTTGTGCAGTTGGTGAGCCGCCAGCAGTGGTGGATGTGGAGAGAGAGATGCCAGAGTTTTGAGAGGGTGCTACAAGCGGACGATCTGGACGTGTGTCCGCCAGAAAAAGTAAATTTGTAAAGATGGACGTCATGCATTGATAGATATATATACTGTGGTGTCACCGCCAGACGCCACACTTGCTAGGTGGTAGCCTTTAAATCGGCCGCGGTCCGTTAGTATACGTCGGACTCGCGTGTCGCCACTGTCAGTGATTGCAGACCGAGCGCCGCCACACGGCAGGTCTAGAGAGACTTCCTAGCACTCGCCCCAGTTGTACAGCCGACTTTGCTTGCGATGGTTCACTGACAAATTACGCTCTCATTTGCCGAGACGATAGTTAGCATAGCCTTCAGCTACGTCATTTGCTACGACCTAGCAAGGCGCCATTATCAATTGCTATTTATCTTGTGATGCATGTACCGTCAGACCGATGTTCACCAATTATGGATTAAAGTTAAGTATTCAAGAAGCTACGTACTTTACTTGCTAGTCTCAATTACTTTAACTGTTCCAGACCTCACGCCAGCCTGCGTGAGCTTAAACGCGTGCCTTTCGGCTACCTCCTAGTGGCTTGGCTGTCTTGCCAAGTCACAACAAATGGCTCTGAGCACTATGGGACTCAACTACTGAGGTCATTAGTCTCCTAGAACCTAACTAACCTAAGGACATCACAAACATCCATGCCCGAGGCAGGATTCGAACCTGCGACCGTAGCGGTCTTGCGGTTCCAGACTGCAGCGCCTTTAACCGCACGGCCACTTCGGCCGGCAAGTCACAACAAATACATTGTTTGTTCTCCATCAAAATCTTTCATTTGCTAACTATGGCTATCCGTAGTTAGTGCCTTCAGTAGTTAGAATCTTTTATTTAGCTGGCTGTATTGGCGCTCGCTGTATTGCAGTAGTTCGAGTAACGAAGATTTTCGTGAGGTAAGTGATTCATGAAAGGTATAGGTTATTGTTAGTCAGGGCCATTCTTTTGTAGGGATTATTGAAAGTCAGACTGCGTTGCGCTAAAAATATTATGTGTCATTCCGGTGGTGATCAAAATAAGTAAAGAGAAATATCTGAGTACGTTGAGTTTTACTCAGCTGTCTTTGTATCATTCATAATTTTTCTAAGGGGACGTTTCAACAGGAAGGCCGGGCTCCGGACGGTCATGTAGCACTACCGAAAAGGAAGACCGTCCTGTGTGGCGTACGGCTCTGGCGCATCGTGCTGCATTTACAGCAGCAGTCTGCGCAGCAGTTGGCACCACAGTGACACAATGATCTGCTACAAAATGTTTACCTGAAGGACAGCTCCAAACCAGTCGCCCCGTAGCGTGCGTTCCGCCGACCCCAAACCACCGCCATTTGCGGTCTCAGCCATGTCAAGCAATAGCTCATTGGAGGGCGGGGTGGAGGATGAAAGCTGGTTCTGCATCGGTGCCGGTGATGGCTGTGTCTCGGTTAGAAGAGCACAGGTGAGAGCCTGCAACCAACCTGTCTGCGTGCTGGACGGACTGGATCTACACCAGGAGTTATGGTCTGGACTACAAATACACTCCTGGAAATTGAAATAAGAACACCGTGAATTCATTGTCCCAGGAAGGGGAAACTTTATTGACACATTCCTGGGGTCAGATACATCACATGATCACACTGACAGAACCACAGGCACATAGACACAGGCAACAGAGCATGCACAATGTCGGCACTAGTACAGTGTATATCCACCTTTCGCAGCAATGCAGGCTGCTATTCTCCCATGGAGACGATCGTAGAGATGCTGGATGTAGTCCTGTGGAACGGCTTGCCATGCCATTTCCACCTGGCGCCTCAGTTGGACCAGCGTTCGTGCTGGACGTGCAGACCGCGTGAGACGACGCTTCATCCAGTCCCAAACATGCTCAATGGGGGACAGATCCGGAGATCTTGCTGGCCAGGGTAGTTGACTTACACCTTCTAGAGCACGTTGGGTGGCACGGGATACATGCGGACGTGCATTGTCCTGTTGGAACAGCAAGTTCCCTTGCCGGTCTAGGAATGGTAGAACGATGGGTTCGATGACGGTGTGGATGTACCGTGCGCTATTCAGTGTCCCCTCGACGATCACCAGTGGTGTACGGCCAGTGTAGGAGATCGCTCCCCACACCATGATGCCGGGTGTTGGCCCTGTGTGCCTCGGTCGTATGCAGTCCTGATTGTGGCGCTCACCTACACGGCGCCAAACACGCATACGACCATCATTGGCACCAAGGCAGAAGCGACTCTCATCGCTGAAGACAACACGTCTCGATTCGTCCCTCCATTCACGCCTGTCGCGACACCAGTGGAGGCGGGCTGCACGATGTTGGGGCGTGAGCGGAAGACGGCCTTACGGTGTGCGGGACCGTAGCCCCTGCTTCATGGAGACGGTTGCGAATGGTCCTCGCCGATACCCCAGGAGCAACAGTGTCCCTAATTTGCTGCGAAGTGGCGGTGCGGTCCCCTACGGCACTGCGTAGGATCCTACGGTCTTGGCGTGCATCCGTGCGTCGCTGCGGTCCGGTCCCAGGTCGACGGGCACGTGCACCTTCCGCCGACCACTGGCGACAACATCGATGTACTGTGGAGACCTCACGCCCCACGTGTTGAGCAATTCGGCGGTACGTCCACCCGGCCTCCCGCATGCCCACTATATGCCCTCGCTCAAAGTCCGTCAACTGCACATACGGTTCACGTCCACGCTGTCGCGGCATGCTACCAGTGTTAAAGACTGCGATGGAGCTCCATATGCCACGGCAAACTGGCTGACACTGACGGCGGCGGTGCACAAATGCTGCGCAGCTAGCGCCATTCGACGGCCAACACCGCGGTTCCTGGTGTGTCCGCTGTGGCGTGCGTGTGATCATTGCTTGTACAGCCCTCTCGCAGTGTCCGGAGCAAGTATGGTGGGTCTGACACACCGGTGTCAATGTGTTCTTTTTTCCATTTCCAGGAGTGTATTATCGTCAGTCTGGTGTTCCGGCCTGTTGTGCTGCCATTAACAGCATTCTAGTTGGTGTTTTCCATCAGGATAACCCTCACCCGCACACCACTGTTGTAACCCAACATGCTCTACAGAGTGTTGACATGTAGCCTTGGCCTGCTCGATCACCAGATTTGTCTCCAATCGAGAACATATGGAACATCATCGGACGACAACTCCACAACCAACATTCCTGCCTTGACCGACCAAATACATGACGCACAGAACTCCCTCCCACAATCTGACATCCTGCGCCCGTACAACACAGTGCATGCACGCTTGCATGCTTACATTTAGCATTCTGGAGGTTACACCGATTATTAATGTACCAGTATTTCACATTTCCTACGGCTGATCTCACGCTTACATTAATCTGTGATCCGGTAATGTTAATCATTTATATACAGGGTGTTACAAAAAGGTACGGCTAAGCTTTCAGGAAACATTCCTCACACACAAAGAAAGAAAATATGTTATGTGGACATGTGTCCGGAAACGCTTACTTTCCATGTTAGAGCTCATTTTATTTCTTCTCTTCAAATCACATTAATCATGGAATGGAAACACACAGCAACAGAAAGTACCAGCGTGACTTCACTTTGTTACAGGAAATGTTCAAAATGTCCTCCGTTAGCGAGATACATGCATCCACCCTCCGTCGCATGGAATCCCTGATGCGCTGATGCAGCCCTGGAGAATGGCGGATTGTATCACAGCCGTCCACAATACCAGCACGAAAAGTCTCTACATTTGGTACCGGGGTTGCGTAAGCAAGAGCTTTCAAATGCCCCCATAAATGAAAGTGAAGAGGGTTGAGGTCAGGAGCGCGTTGAGGCTATGGAATTGGTCCGCCTCTACCAATCCATCGGTCACCGAATCTGTTGTTGAGAAGCGTACGAACACTTCGACTGAAATGTGCAGGAGCTCCATCGTGCATGAACCACATGTTGTGTCGTACTTGTAAAGGCACATGTTCTAGCAGAACAGGTAGAGTATCCCGTAAGAAATCATGATAACGTGCTCCATTGAGCGTAGGTGGACGAAACTAAAATGAGCTCTAACATGGAAATTAAGTTTTTCCGGACACATGTCCACGTAACATCTGATATGTTGCTAGAGAAGGCCGAAATGCACGCTATAAGCTCACGCAGGATGGCATGAGGTCTGAAACAGGATACGTAATGAATGCTATAAAGAAAAGTACGTAGCTTCTGGAATACTTAACTTTAATCCATCATTTGTATATCGCTCTTGACGATACAACTTAGACTCTTTAGATACATGCAATATAATGCTAATGGCGCCTTGCTAGGTCGTAGCCATTGACTTAGCTGAAGGCTATGCTATCTATATTCTCGGCAAATGAGAGAGTCTCCGTCCGTGTAGTCGCTAGCAAAGTCGTCCGTACAACTGGGGCGAGTGCTAGTCCGTATCTCGAGACCTGCCGTGTGGTGGCGCTCGGTCTGCGATCACTGACAGTGGCGACACGCGGGTCCGACATGTACTAATGGCCCGCGGCCGATTTAAAGGCTACCACCTAGCAAGTGTGGTGTCTGGCGGTGACACCACAACATCTTTTCTTTATTTGTGTGTGAGGAATGTTTCCTGAAAGTTAGGCCGTACCTTTTTGTAACACCATGTATATAAGATATTCCAGAAATTTCCTGACTCTACATTAATTATTTTTTGGTGATGCGATTTTTTGCCGTCAGTGTACATCGAAAAATACCGAGACACGGTATTATAAACTCTTACATTGTAGAGATAATTTCTGGGATTTTATTGCATTGTGTACGAGAACAGTACTAGATAAATCCGCAAGTGTGTCTGAGTAAACTGCCACTCACTGTATGCATATTGGTGCTATGTTCACATGTAGATAAAATGTATACATGACAGTCCGAGTAATTTCCTTCGATTTATGCAGGTTTTCAAACCCTAGTGTGTATCGAAGTACAGGGTGATAATAATTAAAGTTAAGCTTTCAAATCGCCATAGTAATAACACCACTGGCCAGAATGACGTCAAGTTGCAACCGAATATTAGCGGAGAAGGGGGAAAATGTGTGGCACAAGAAAAATAAATAGTTACAAAACGTAGCGATAGATGGCGCTGTAAGCATGATAATTTAATAGTGGTCGACTACAAATGATAAATGAATCATACAACAATGCCTGAGGTATACGTTTGACGTTAAACTGTACTACTCAGTATGCATTGGTGTACAGGTGTGATGCTGTTAGTTACGTAAGCCCATCCAACACGGCATGGTCATATCGCATCGGGTGGGAAAAAATCCGTTTTTAATTGTTCTGAGACCAAAAACCGCATAAAGAGCATCATCGCATCGGTTTTTAATTGACCTGAGGCCAAAAACCGCATAAATAGCATCAATTAACACCGAGCGAGGTGGCGCAGTGGTTAGACACTGGACTCGCATTCGGGAGGACGACGGTTCAATCCCGCGTCCGGCCATCCTCATTTAGATTTTCCGTGATTTCCCTAAATCACTCCAGGCAAATGCCGGGATGGTTCCTTTCAAAGGGCACGGCCGACTTCCTTCCCCGTCCTTCCCTAATCCGATGAGACCGATGACCTCGCTGTCTGGTCTCCTTCCCCGAAACAACCAACCAACCATCAATTAATCTCAAATAGGATTACTAATTTCCGTGTGACTGGCGCAAAACATGTTCAATATGCTTTATTTGCAACGTGCGGAGACGCGCCATCTTGCATAAAAATGATCCCGTCCACACATCAATACTGCTGCAAAGCTGGTACGGCGTGGTTGCGCAAACGACACTCATAACGCCCACCAATTACGGTACAGGTAACAGGACCGGAAGCACTTGTCTCTTCGAAAAATATGGCCCTATGATAAATGATGCCGTAAACCCGCACGACACAGTGACCTTTTCAGGATGAAGTGGTACTGGTTGATTTGCGTGTGGATTTTCCGTTGCCCATATTCGACAATTCTGTGTATTGACATGTCCTGTCAGATAGAAGTGGGCTTCGTCTGTCCACAAAATCTTCCACGGGCAATCATTATCCACTTTTATCGGAGCATGAAATTCTAAAGCAAAGGTCTGTCTTGCTGGAAGGTCAACAGGAAACAACTCGTGAACATAGGTAATTTTGAATGGATAGCGAAGAAGGATGTTTCGTAGGATTTTACGCACCGTGCTTACGGGTATGTCCAATGTTCGGACAATTCTCCGTGCACAACAAGTTTGCACACCACCACTCGTCTCCTCCTGCATTGACGTAGCCACTGCTTCCACTGACGTCGAATCAATTCCTCCCTGTACCAGGTTGCACACCAGAAGAACCCGTCTTTTCGAATTTCCGAATTATTTTCTCCAGATGCACGCCAGTTACCGGACAAACGCCTTTTTTCAAACCGTTCAGTGTCCGGAACTTCTGCAGAGCGACGTCTGCACAGTCATCGTTCTTGTAACAAGCTTTGCACGTAGAGCGCGATCCTGCATTGAGACAGTCATGGCGAACGTCGCAGACGCGAAAGGAGGAGAAGCCGTTTACTCGCCGTGTTTATACGAACTTCAGTGGGTCGTGCGCATGAGAGGTGTTTTCATTTACGTATTCTGACAGACACAGCGCCATCTATTGATCAATTTTCACACTATTTTTTACTTCTGCAGTACGTTTTTCCGCTTCTCCGATAATTTCCGTTGCAATTGGACGTCATTCTGACCAGTGGTGTTATTTCTACAGCGTTTTGAAAGTTTAACTTTAATTATAACTAGATGAGACAGTTTCCTATACCGTGTTGTTGTAAAATAATTAAACTTAATTAGGAAAGATTCATCAATATGAGTTAGCACAACAGAAAACTAAAAAAAGTATTGTGGCTGTCTCTTATTTTATCACTCCAAAATTCGAGCACTGATGTTGTACTTTTTATTTTATTGTGCGAAGTGTATGGTTTTACTTTTCCGATGAGATCGCGAAAAAATGTAGTAGATATTTCACTTGTCTATACAAAGCAGAAGGGTAAATAAAGAAAAATTGAAAATAATAATGGATAAATGGCGGTGCCAATCGCTTACCGTATTTACTGTAACGGTTTCATAATTCCAAAGGTGGTGTTTTTTCGTGAGACTTCGGCGCAACGTTATTAATTAGAACACAGATTCGACAATATGAATAATGGCAGTAGAAGAAGCAAAATAATTTTATTGCCTGTCACTTCTTATCCCGTTACCGAAAAATCGCAAATAAAGTGGAATCTGAGCTATGATACTGTGACGAAAAGCACAATACCATTGCTCTGCACATATTTAAGCTGACTTCAGCTCCTAGTACCAAATTGTTAAGATGTTATTAAAACGCTTATACAAAGTTCTGTCTGTCGCAGAGAAGTAATATCACACAAAATACGCTAAGCGCCACACGGGCTAAAATGCGCCATTCCTGTATCACCTAACTTGAGCTACAAAGATTTTTATACTCCAAGGTTAAGTTCCTACAGCATTTCTTTGGAATCGCTGAAGCTGCAAGCGTATTGGTCATGGAGATACTATGACGTCATTTAATCCAATTACTTGCTCTGGGTGCTTCAGTTAACGCGCTATGTTCGGTGAGTGCTGTTTAAATCTACTACTCAGATTCCCGCGCTTCTGTTTTCTTTGCTGAGGTCGCTGTTTCATCGAAGAAGGAGCGTTTCAGCAAAAGGTAAGCCTTTCTAACGCCTAATAAATTTATATGTCGTAGAAGTTGCTTGCGATAGCTCGTCTGGTAACCGAATTATTCATCATGTTGTGGCTGCTTAGTAACTCTTTGTGTCAGCGTGGGCTCTAGAATTCTGATGTCGATCTATTACATTTAAACTATCCGCTGTTTCAAACTCACGGATTGTCGATCGAAACAAAAGACTGTGAGTAATGAATAACGATTCTGTTAGTTTACGTTAACAATATTACATGCCGTTGCCAGCTTCCCTATATGATTCTAGTGTTAAATAACTGTCGTATTTTAAGAAAAGTCATGAAAAAACCGTACACTTGCAAAACCGAACGATGAGAAAAGATATTTATAGCTGTTGACTATGTGCGCGTGAATCACATTTGGAGGAAAAAAATAGTCCAGAATTTGCAGCATGTACTCAAACTGCATTTAACTTTAGTCCTTAGAGTATTTTGTTCAACTATAAAAATAGATTTTGTTTTCAGTAATCAGAATCAAAGGGGTTCGATTCGTAATGGACAGCAGAATTACCTGATATTAAATGGTTGAAATTTTTGTGCTGTATCCTAGTGAATGCACAAGTAGATCTACGTTAGCTATTGCGTCATTAAAATTTACGAATAAAATGTTTTGTAAGTACTACTCCCACATTATTACACGTAAATGTTTTTGTGCTTTAACGAAAATTTGTCGATATGTAAAGGAACTGGGTTCCATATTTGGATAGGATACTTGTGTTGTAGAAGATATGATAGCTCGTCTTTATCTTCTGCAACGATATTTATTAATAATTCATTATTTCAAAATTAGTAATGTCTTAACACGTAAGCCTTACAGCGATGGTAATTTCTCATCTCACAATTATGGTTTTTCTTACCATTTTCAAGGCCAAGTACTGAAGATTACCAAGTTGCTTCCACGCGCAGCGTTTATTCGAATGTTTTAGCGGAGTTTGAACTGCAGTTCGAATCGCGTAAGGAACTCGACAGCTAGCTTGTCCACCGAGCGGGATCCGACGTTTCGCGATGCCGCACGAAGTGTGTTGGTGTTTGCGCGGTTCGTTCGAATGGGGCGCATGGGCCGACGGAACGCGGCTAGATTGTCATCGCATATTGATGACGTAGTGCATTGTGAGCTAGCAGCTGATTAGTTTGCCGTTGTTCGTTGCATACCGAAGAACGGCGAAGTTTACCGAGGGGAACCGAACTTAGCGAGACCTGTAGCAATGGCTGTTCAGGCGCGATGCGGAGATAAACGCTGGTTGATTGTTTTTGCTTACGACTCGCTCTATGTATATGCATGCTGTATGTTGAAAGAGAGGTTTCACGTGTGTCAATATTTTGTTTTGCGCTACAGAAACCAAGAGAAAATTTAAATACAACATCATAACTACCTGTATTCTCTGTCCTATGTAAATCTCTCTCCCTGTCTCTGTCGATCTCTATCTCGTACTGTTCTCACACATAGATACATACACGCAAACACACACACACACACACACACACACACACACACACACTCACACACACACACACAAACACGCACGCTACACACCTTACGAGTTTATGGCATGGACCATCTTGTATGTATATATTTTCAGTAAACACACACTGAGAATAACAAGATTAATAATCTACCTAACAAGTCACGTAACAGCACTAAATATATGGATTCAAGTTTTACAACAATAGGGAAATATTTATTGTTAACATATCATATCACATCTTAAACACTACAATCACAATTTACATTACTTTTTGTGAAGTAATGTATTACTGGGTATCACATGACAAATAATGCTGTACCAAAAGAACGCTGCTAGGCAAAGGCGGAGGTATATTTTTGTTCGTAAAATTCTTAGCTAGCTCTTCTTACTGAATCCTTGATAGGGCACATTCAAATGGGAAGGTGATCGGCAACAGCGTCATTTACGCACGCGCAGTAGTGTGTCACACCAAGACCAAGGTTTCGATGGTATCTTGCCTGCAACTGCTGCGTAGTGACTGCCCTTTTAATTCGAACATTTCAGGTTAGGGTTTACCGTGACTATTATTGACTTTAAATGAAACAACAAGTTTACTGTTACCAGTCACTGTTTATTTAACTCCACGACTCGTTTCAAAGGTTTAAGCCTCCATCATCAGGCGGACTTACATTTGTTAGTATGACATTTGTGTGTGTGTTGTGTTACGATTTTTTGGAGGAACATGTGGCACTGTCTAGTGGAGAAAACGAAACACTGTTTCAGAACATGGTTTTGGGTTTCTTTTGACAAAAAATAAACGTATATCTAACGGTAAACATAAAATAAGTAAAACAGAGTACCTCCAGTGGACACAGGTCCCTTTCGCCGTCGTAACACATCACATGTATACTGTCATACTTCGTAAACAAGTATGGCGTCTGGAAACTATTGGGTGCAAGGATCGTACAGCAGAAGAGAAAACATTATCGCAAAGTACAAAGAATATACATCGTAACATAATTATTACAGAATAATTTTTATAGGATTTTTAGGTGTTTGTTTTGAGGTGTCGAATACATGCGTTGGAATAAATACTTCAGGTGTTATATAAATCCGAATTTGACAAGTTAAAATAGCTTAAACTTCATACACGTTTATACAATCAGGTGAAATGTTAAAACAGCTTAAACTTCATACTTGTTTATACAATCAGGTGAAATGTTACAAACTTTAAGTACAATAATCATATCGGCTACAGCGGTACAATTATACATAAATAACAATTTTGATTCGGATTAATAGATAGATACGAAAGGCTGGAGCCAGAGGGAGAGGAAGAGAAAGAGAAAGTGAGAGGGAGAGAGAGGGTGGAAAGAGTGATTGTATGAGAGCAAACATTACATTGCAAGGGGTCTTAAGATTATATGTTACATGTAATAACTGCCTAAAGGTTCGGGTAATACATTGGTTAATGCTTTAAAATATGCAAATGGATGTACAATTTGTGCCACTAGTTGATGTACATATAGTTCCAAGCTGACCAGGGGTACAAGCTGTTGGCGTGATAATACGAGTATGAGTATATATGTAAATGAGGACAATCTCTTGTACTCTTGGCAGCTGTCGTGGTAATATAACTAAATATTGATGGTAAATATTAAGATAGGTGTGTGTGTGTGTGTGTGTGTGTGTGTGTGTGTGTGTGTGTGTGTGTGTGTGTGTGTCTGTGTGTGTCTGTGTTCGTGTGTTGTGTGTGTGTTTGTGCAATTTTAATGATGTAGGCAGTTGCTGAAAACAGAGATGATACTATTGTAAATATTGTCATTTTTTTTCATTTAAGATGGATTTTGGTTGTTTTGTTTGGTTTTCGTATATTTGGAGTGTTTCAAGGATGTCTATTTTTCTGCCTTTTGGTTGGATGTGTACTTGTAACAGTCGTGGTGTTTTGTTTCATGCAGGTGGGTGGCTATTCTGATGTGTGGTATTTTTTGTTTTTTAGTGCTTCCATGTGTTCTTTGAATCTAATCTCAAATTCTCTGCCTGTCTGGCCTATGTAGAAGCAGTCACAGTCCAAACATTCAGTTTCGTACACATCAGTGTGTTGAAGTGGGTTTCGTGTTCTGATGTTGTTGGGTAGCTTCTGTCCAATTTTGTTGTCTGTGGTAAAGTATTTGGTTATGCCTTTTCGTTTGAAGATATTGGCAGCCTGATATGAAATGTTACCTAGAAAGGGGATTGTATGGAAGATGCTGTTTTCTTTCTGTTTTTTGTAATGTGATTGCTTTTCAATTATTGAGTGTTTTAGGGTGTCTACTATGGAGCTGTTATAACCATTTGCAATAGCTGTTTGTTTTATTATTTCACTTTCTTGATCACCTATGTCTTCAGAGAGTGGTAGTTGGATAGCTCTGTTGATCATGTATCGGAATGCTGCCATTTTGTGGGCTGTGGGGTGACAAGAGGAGTTGTGGATTATAGTGTGTGCTGTGGTAGGCTTCCGATAAATTCAAAGTGATGTCTGTTATTCTTTATGCTACTGGTAAGGTTGTAACCTCCCCACCGTAATTTTAAAAGAAAAAGAAATGACAATACTTAATAGAAATGGGAGCCGAGTGTAACCTCCCCACAAAAATTTGAAAGAAAGAAACACGACAATATTTAATTATGAATGCTAATGGACACTGCTCTATGCGTAACCTGCCCACAATGAAATGTACTGACAATGGCAACAAAAATGTGAAATTCGCAATCTGACTCAAATATAAATTCCTCATGAAAAATTAAAGTCATTCAGTGATAAGGAAATTCAATTAAACCGAAATATCGGTCTTTGGCCCTGTGTAAAACAATCAGAATTCAAGTCTTACCTCAGAATAAATCGATGTCACACATCTGCTCTTGTTGTTGCGCACCGCTTGGAGGAACTGCATTGCAAATAATAATATTCTCTTTTTTTTTTGTGATTCTAGTGGAATTTTTCTTCAAAAGAAGTGGAATGAAATGGGAAGTGCAACGAAATCTTGAGTTCAATAAAAAATTAAATTTTTGAGAAAATGCTTTTGAAATAAAAAAATTATTATTGGGGGACTTGTTGGAGAATAATTACAGTAAATAAAATTTTTCATTATCTAATGATTATATTAATTAACAGTATACCTTATTCCTCATCTTGACCAGTGTTGCCGACCGCCTACATCACACAACCGCACTGGGCTGCTACTACTGACCGACCGCTCTGCATGACGACTACAGACTGAGTACTGCTCTCAACTAGACAGAGCTACAGACTCGCAACGACTGACTGACAGACTCGCAACGACTGACTCACTGCTACTGACTCGCAACGACAACTAGCGAACTGCTCGCAACACTCGCGCGGTCAAGCGCATACTCTCTGGTCACAGATGCTACAATGCCTCGCCATCGCTGCTATGTTACATACGTGTTTCATAACCCTCCACTGGGGGGGCAAAAATTTGGCAGCGATGGTGAGTCATTTGGACTTGCCAATCGCGGCAAAATTTTTCTTTAATTAACAAAATCCTACAACTTACAGAATATTTAAATGTTGTGCACACGCACTAAGTACAAAATATATCAGACAAAGACAAAATGTGAGTACAAAACATAGTAGCAAATCAGAAAAATGTATATACAAATTATTTAACAGATAATAAAGTGCACAGGCACTGAAAAAAAATTCTTTAGCATATGCAGAACAAATAAACAGACTGGCAAGAATAATTAGATGTAGTACATAAAGTATATGTTGTGCACACGCACTAAGTACAAAATATATCAGACAAAGACAAAATGTGAGTACAAAACATAGTAGCAAATCAGAGAAGTATATACAAATTATTTGACAGATAAAGTGCACAGGCACTGAAAAAATTCTTTAGCATATGCAGAACAAATAAACAGACTGGCAAGAATAATTAGATGTAGTACATAAAGTATATGTTGTGCACACGCACTAAGTACAAAATATATCAGACAAAGACAAAATGTGAGTACAAAACATAGTAGCAAATCAGAGAAGTATATACAAATTATTTGACAGATAAAGTGCACAGGCACTGAAAAAATTCTTTAGCATATGCAGAACAAATAAACAGACTGGCAAGAATAATTAGATGTAGTACATAAAGTATATGTTGTGCACACGCACTAAGTACAAAATATATCAGACAAAGACAAAATGTGAGTACAAAACATAGTAGCAAATCAGAGAAGTATATACAAATTATTTGACAGATAAAGTGCACAGGCACTGAAAAAATTCTTTAGCATATGCAGAACAAATAAACAGACTGGCAAGAATATTATGTTGACAAGTGACATAAGTGTACTCGCATTGGAGTTCAGCGAATCGAAAAATGTATAACCTATGAACATAAATGATATTACCAAAAAAATTTTTTCTTTATGCGACAAGAATCAGGATAGGAAAGGGAAGGATTGCATCATGGTTGTAGCACTTTAGATTGCACACAGCTGTTCTGAAAGTCCATATCTTTCCACAGAAGTACAACACCAAGTGACACAACTTAAAGTTCTTTTCCCATCAGAATTTATCAGTGTAGCCAAGACACTGAACTGTCGTAGTAATGTTCCATATTTTCATTTTGGCAGTACATTAGGTACACCAAACAGTGGGACCATAATAATGTCTTCATAGCTCACGGTGGTGGACAGCATGTCGTGTCAACACCACGCTCTTACAAGGCACACCAACGTAGAATTAGTGCAAAACCAAAGATAGTGCTCCATGATCACTAGGATAAACAGGACAAATGGACATTGCAGTAATTCAGGGTAGTTAGCTCATAAGGTGAAGGACATTAAGTCACATAATATTGTCAATTACAGTAGTAGTGTGCGGCATTCATAGCCCAGTTATTGAACATTTCTGTACCATGTATGTAGTATTACAGAAAAATGTTCATTAATTGTTTTACATAGAATCAGTAATCTTCTTTTCCTAGTTACAAAGCATTATGAAATAATCGCATTCTTTTCAGTTACAGAGTATAATCAAGAATCATTAACCTTCTCCTAATTACAGTTAATTAATCATTTGTCATTCCAATAATCATTAGCCTTTGCCTAATTACAGTTAATTAATCATTTGTCGTTAATTAATCATTTGTCTAATTACAGTTAATTAATCATTTGTCTAATTACAGTTAATTAATCATTTGTCGTTAATTAATCATTTGTCTAATTAGTTAATTAATCATTTGTCTAATTACAGTTGATTAATCATTTGTCGTTAATTAATCATTTGTCTAATTACAGTTAATTAATTAATCATTTGTCATTTCAATATAGTAAGAATTATTATCCTTAATTAATTACAAAGCATTATTAAACAGTACCATAGTTAATTAATTATGTGTCATTCCAATCTATTAAGAATCATTAGTCTTTTCCTAATTACAAAGCATTATGAAACAGTCACATTCATTTCCAACAACAAAGTATCAACATTGGAAACAAGAGCTAATCAATGGCATAATTAATAACAATTCGTGGAGTGACATTAATTATTGGCACTCAGTGGCCAGCAAGTATTGGATAAAATCATCATTCAGTATTATTCAGATTATTACGAAGTCATTATTAAAAATCAGTTAATTACAGTCATAGCATTAATAATCATGGGCATTACAAGTACTCATTACAATAAACAGTGTTCCTCATTCAGTAGTATTCAGATCATTACAAGGGCATTATTAAAATCAGTTAATTACAGTCAAATCATTAGTAATCACAAGCATTATAAGTAGTATCATTACAACAAACAGTGGCAGTTATTAGCTAGTGACAAAGCATTATTTTGAATATAGTCTCATTAAGAGGTCATTACTCAAGTGACATGCTATTCAGAGTTGATCAGTATTATTCAGAATTATCATAAACTAGTGACATTATGTGGGACTGGTGATACATTTTTTTTGGTAGCAATGCATTGCGTTGGGATCGATAATTAATTGCTGAGGCATAATACTTTTTGCTTTTGACCTATTGCTGCAAATGAGGATAGGTAACGTCATTCGTCATGAGTCAGCTGTAGCAAGATTATGTAACAAGGCAGTACATGTGATCACATTTATAAATGATAAACACAAATGGGTAAAAAATATAAAAATGCAAGTACTAGAACAGGTATAATAAGTAACAGGTTTAGCAAGTGTCATGAAAAACTTCTCCTGGAAAAAAATACAAAAACGGATTATTGACCTGAAAGAAGAAACGCACACTATGCTGAAAAGTAGTGAACTTCGAATTAACAGGCAGTGAAGTGTGTATAAAAATGTGTTCCATAGCTGTCCTTTCCAAAACTTTCAGTCATCCTACTATGCAATGTAACACCTGCTGTCAAAGCAAACTGCAACAAATACTTAAATAACTACGTAGCATAAATACATTACTTCAACATTATCCTCATCTGTAAAGAAAAAAAACTTCATTATCCATATCATCATAACTTCACCATTATCATCACCTGTAAAGAAAAACTTCATTATTCATAACAGCATATCCTTCATCATTATTCATCAGTATTCATTATCATCTGCAAAAAATCACTTCATTACTCATTATTCAACTATTCCTTATCTCTAGCATATTTCATCACTAAAACTAAGATGTGTAGTTCTCTCTGACAGCCTGCATCAATCACCTTGTATTCTGAAAGAAAAAATTAGTTAAGACTACTATTCTTCGATGAGTATAGTACATTCTTGTTAATGCCTGTTAATCCTGATCCATTTACTCTTCCTCATAAAGTTATATCCCGCGTCCGGCCATCCTGATTTAGGTTTTCCGTGATTTCCCTAAATCACTCCAGGCAAATGCCGGGATGGTTCCTCTGAAAGGGCACGGCCGACTTCCTTCCCAATCCTCCCCTAATCTGATGAGACCGATGACCGCGCTGTCTGGTCTCCTTCCCCAAACCAACCAACCAACCAACCATAAAGTTATTGCATCTCCTTTCGTTTATTCCGTAGGTGAAATTCCCATTTATGTTAAATTTATTTCTTAGAATCATCATTCCTTTCTGAAATTGATGAACAAAGATTAATGTCCTGCATTTAAATCATATACCCACTAGATAATGACTGGTTTATGGTGACACAATTAACCATACAGCATAACATGACAGAAAACGTAATATGTTAAAGACGTTGACAGTGTTCAGATGCAAAAATGTACACAGAATAATACAATGCAGTAGCAAAAAAAAAAAAAAATGTGAAACAGTCACGATGTTGAGATGTCATAAGGCAAAAAAAAAAAAATGTCAAAGTCGACTGGTGTGTGTTATATCTTAACTATTTCATAGTGCATACAAACAAAACTGGAGTACAATCATATACACAAAAAAGTAGAAAATGTGCACGGTCTGATGTGTAACGACAAGAAAAGCGACCTGCTAACCTTACCTTGCCGGGCACTTGCCAAGAAAAAATACGATAATCATCAGTAATTAGTCAGGTGAATTAATTGCATTAGTAAATGGCATCATAGTGTGTTGAATCATACAGTGGTTTCACTCAATAAACGGTTTAATGTTTGAGATATGGTGATTGCCTTTCGATTTTCTGGTTCTCAAAGTTTCGACGTGTACAACATTGGGGTGAGGGATACTGCGAATCCGATATGGACCTGCGTATAGAAGTTCAAATTTACTGCACTTACCTTTTAATTTGCTGGATAAATAGTGTGTACGTACTAGTATCTTCTGTCCAACGTGAAAGTCGCGGCGTGTACAAACCTGTTTTTGCTGTCTTCTCCGGCGCTCTGCGGCACGTTTGATGTTGTTCAGCGCAATGTCAATTATTTCGTGGTGTCGTAGGCGACGACTTTTGGGAAATTCTATTAATTCTTTAATTTTGTTCGGTGGTTCAACGTTTTTCAGTATAACAGTCGGAGATAGCATAGTGGATTCATTTGGAATGGAATTAATTACATCTTGGAATGAGAGTATGTGTGTATCCCAATCAATATGTCTTTTGTGGCAATATATTCGGCACAGTTTACCAATTTCTTTCATTAATCTTTCACAGGGGTTCGAAGAAGCGTGGTACTTGGATATATAAATCGGAGAAATGTTTCTAGCTCGTAACATGCGTGTCCATACACTACTACGAAATTGTGATCCATTGTCGGAAATTACTTTCATTACATGCCCTACATGAGATACAAAATGTTTTATAAATGCTTTCGAAACAGTTTTAGCAGTAGCTTTACGTAACGGAGTGAAAGTAACAAATTTTGAAGTGAGCTCAACAGCGACAAAGATGTAGCAAAAACCTCTGTTAGTTCTCGGAATCGGACCAAAAATGTCTACTGCGGCCATGTGTCTTAATTTCACAGGTATAATGGGATATAAAGGAGGAATATGTGAAGTGGTGTCTGATTTAGCTTTCTGGCAAATTTTACAAGACGCTAAAACTCGTCGTATACGTTTCTCCATGTTGGCAAAATAACAGTTCTGTCTCAGTATAAGAAAACATTTTCGTGCTCCGTAATGTGCGTAACTTAAATGAGTGTACCAAATTAATTTGTTGACCAGTTCGTCAGGAATGCATAATAACCAATTGTTGCTGTCAGGATGAGAGCGGCGAAACAGAACGTCATTGCGTACAGTGTAGTGGTTTCTAATCGTAACATTATTCTTATCTTGCCAAAGCTGTTTAATTTCTTTCCACACATTATCTTTATTTTGCTCCTTTGCTATGTCCTGTAATGACGATGAAATAAAGTTTTCAAATGCAACTTGCTGAATGTACATGACACTGAAATTTGTTTTGCAGAAGTTGGTTGCTACGTCTTGCTGATTGTTGCCGAGAGAACGCGATAGTGCGTCTGCTATAACATTTTGCGTGCCGGGAATGTGAACTATTGTAAAATTAAATTCCTGTAAATATAGTTTCCATCTGCTTAACCTGTCGTGAGTGAATTTAGCCGAAAGCAAAAATTGTATAGCTCTGTGGTCTGTGTAAACAGTGGTATGTCTGCCATAAAGAAAATGCCGAAATCTCGTAAAAGCCCATACAACACATAATGTTTCAAGTTCTGTAACGGAGTAATTTCGTTCAGCAGGTGACAAAATGCGACTTGCAAATGCGATGTTTTTAATTATAGTAGAACCATCTTCTTCAATTTCCTGGAAAATGTGTACGCCTAAAGCGGTATTAGAACTGTCGGTGGCAATGGAAAAATTTCTAGTAAGATCGGGGTGCGATAACAGTGGAGCATTCAACAGAGCATGTTTCAGGTTCATGAATTCAAAATGTGCTTGCTTATCCCAAGACCAAATAGTGTTTTTACCCGTTAATTGGCATAGTCTTGGCGTGTCTAAAGCAGAATGGTGAATAAATTTACGAAAAAAGTTAATTAAGCCCAAAAAACTGCGTAGTTGCTTCTTCGTTGTAGGAACACTAATGTCACGTAGAGCCTGAAGTTTTTCTGGATCAGGTGCAATGCCTTCTGCTGAAATTACGTGTCCAAGAAATTTTATGGAAGTTTTGCCAAAGTGCGATTTACTAAGATTAACTGTAAGTCCTTGTGCATGAAAAGTTTGTAACAGTTGTTCAAGAATCAGATTGTGTTCGGACCAGTTAGCTTCTGCGATAAGAATGTCGTCTACGTACGTCGTGATTCTGTCTTTAATGCAAACGTGTCTCGGATGGCGTCAAAATTAATAACATTTTCGTGAACAAGATTCTGCGTGCCTAAATTATTGCTTACGTTATTGGAATATGCAATCTGTACTGTGTCTGGTCAAATTCTGTCGTACGTGCTATTATTTACGGAAGGATGCTGTGGCATATCCACTATATGAACTGTTCTGTTATTTCTTACTGACGTGTTACGCTATGGATGACACCTATTGTCTGTTTCATTCATGATTATATGTTGTTGCTGATGTTGTTGCTGCTCATAAGATCGACTGTTATTAAATGTACGCCGAGAATTGTGCTCATTATTTTTACGTCTGTCGTGATCGTCATTCCTATACGGTGTATTGCGATACGAGTTGAAATAGAGTGTTGTCTGTACGTAGTTATTTCTTTGCTGACATGCGTTACTATTTGTTGGGGCTGGGACTATACGTGCACGCGGCGAAACATTAAAGTTTGGTTGACCTTGTAGACTGCATTGTTGGTTAGGCATGCTAAGCGGTTGACTTTTATGCTATTGTAGCGAAAAACATATATTGTTACCAAAATGTGGTTTGCTATTGCTGATAATTTTACACATACTGATGATTACGATTTTTATCTGTTATTTAAGTTCTCGTGATTCTGGAGTGCCTAATGAAAATTGTCACATTCGGTAAAAGTTTGTCACATCGGGTTTTCATCACTCGTTTCTTAATACTACGTAGAGCAATAGTTAAAGAGCAGTTTTGATAGATATAAAGGATAGTAGAAGAAAAGGCAGCAGTGCAGAAAACTAAAGATGAAACAGCACTACTACAGCTCGGGGCCCTATGCTCGCTACGGCACATATTCATTAAAGCGTAATGAATCCCCTGAGGTCTTTTACGCACTGAGAATAAATTTTAGTTTTTGCGTTACAAGCAATAGCGGTAAAATTCCAAAAGTAAAACGCTGTATTCTTGCTAATTCCAGTTTCTGCATTATAGGCAATGCTGATGAAAATGCAAAAATAAATTGTCGCATCTGGTTCAAAGCTAGTTTCTGCATTACAGGTAATAGCGGCGAATGTACAAAGATAAATTGTCGTATACAGTGCAAAGCGTGTACCTGTACGCTGTCATTGTTAAGTTCTTTACATTTTCTTACAAATGCAAATTGCTCGAAATCTACGTTCTCGTCACTCGGTTTGATAACACGTTCAGGTTTGTGTGTGAATCTGTTCGTCTGTGTCATTTCGGATTTCAAGTTACGTAGCTTTTCAGATTTTAAGTCGCGTGGCTTTTCGGATTTTACGTCTCGTAGTCTCTGTAAATTACTCACATTATACGCGCTGCGTGACTCTGACAAATGCTCGCAACGTGGCGTCTGCTGTGTATCATTAACAGAAGTGTTTTTCATTTCTGTTACTTCTTGTTGTAAATTTGATAACTTCCTACGTAACGTGTTGTTAGATGAATCGATCTCATTAATTGTCTGCTGTAAATTTTGAAATTCAGGCGTTTGGATAAATGAAACCGGTGCAGTATCGTCTGATTTATTGTCATTAGTATTTTCGATAGCATCAATACGACTGGCCAATTCATCACATTTTTCAGTCAGTATTTTAACCTGATCATCGGTTTTAGAATCAGACGCATTAATCTGTTTTTGCAACTTGCGCGTAGTTTCGCTCAGTTTTTTAACATCAGCTTTGATGACATCGCAATCCTGTGTTAGATCTAGTTGTTCGAATCTATCTGTCACTGTTTGAATATTTACTGTGTGTGTATCTGTTTTTGCTTTAAGATCAGAAATTTCATCCTGTAATTCCGCGTTCAATTGTTCTATGGTATTAATTTTGTCGGACACTGTAGTAATATTATTGTCTACATACGTCTTCGCTTTCGCGAATATTTTACGTTTGTCCTCTTGTCTCTGTGCAGTGATTGTTTCCATGACTTGTCGTTTTACTTTGTTTTGATCTTGAATAAATCTGCGGAAACGCGTATTACTGTTCTGTATGTGCTGACTAAAGCGCTCGTTAATCTGAGTGTACTGCTGTTCGAATTTCGCGTCTATCTTTGCGTCCATAGTGCGCGAAAGTTCTACCGTCATTGCTCTAAACTCGTCCCGTAATTGTGTAGCTTTTTCAGAGCACTGTTTGGCGACTCCGCTAATTTCGTCTCTGAGTGTATCTGTCGCGGCTGTTTGCATTTCCCTTAATTCTTGCGCAACCGACTTTATTTCTTCGCTATTTTTTTGTGAACAAGCCTCAATTTCCGTGCGCAACTGTTCCTTAGTGTCATGGCACTGCGCGGCAACGTCTCTAATTTGTTCACTAAGCTGTCTGTTCTGTTCCCTAAGTTGTTTGAAATTTTCACTCTGTTGTTTGTTATCTTCCCTAAGTTGTCTAAAATTTTCATCATTATTGTTCTTAGACTGTAGCATTATTGTCATAAATTGTTCCAAAGTAACATTACCTACTTTATTCTCACTACTGTTTGATGGTGTATCTACAATTGTCGCGTTTTGTGTGACCATTTGGTCATTCTGTAATTTACAAAAACGTTTATCAGTCGGATGTACATTGTCAGACACTGTTCCGGAATTAAATAAATCCGTCGTACTTTCACTACACTGACCATTTTCATTCGAAAAATTTGTTTGTATGTTACTTGAATTTTCCAAATCGGGTGTGTTAAGCTGGGCAGCGCTCATTACAATAGAGCGTCCCGCGTCATCAATTGTCGTCAAATTAACAGACGAGACAATTGAGTTCGCTTGTTCATCATTAATATAAAAGTCATCACTAGTGGTTATAATGCACTGATTGTTAGTGGACGCAGGATTGTCATCATCACACTGCGTGTCATAATTACTATCGGTCACGCTGTTTAAGTCGGTAATTTCATTCACAATACTTCGCGATACACTATTCACAGTCTTTCGCGGCATTTTTACAATAGTCAAAATTTTTCACAAAACAAATCAACACAATGCAAAAGCAACACACAAATACAACAAAGCAACAAATTGCCGTTGACCTGTAGAGAGAAAGTCACAATATTATTAAAAGCGTTGCGCTAAATCCTAATTATATCTAAGCAAACAAGAGCAGATATCTGACTGTTGTTCAAAAGACTCTCAACGAAATACGATCCTGGACTGGGTGTCGCCAAGTGTAACCTCCCCACCGTAATTTTAAAAGAAAAAGAAATGACAATACTTAATAGAAATGGGAGCCGAGTGTAACCTCCCCACAAAAATTTGAAAGAAAGAAACACGACAATATTTAATTATGAATGCTAATGGACACTGCTCTATGCGTAACCTGCCCACAATGAAATGTACTGACAATGGCAACAAAAATGTGAAATTCGCAATCTGACTCAAATATAAATTCCTCATGAAAAATTAAAGTCATTCAGTGATAAGGAAATTCAATTAAACCGAAATATCGGTCTTTGGCCCTGTGTAAAACAATCAGAATTCAAGTCTTACCTCAGAATAAATCGATGTCACACATCTGCTCTTGTTGTTGCGCACCGCTTGGAGGAACTGCATTGCAAATAATAATATTCTCTTTTTTTTTTTTGTGATTCTAGTGGAATTTTTCTTCAAAAGAAGTGGAATGAAATGGGAAGTGCAACGAAATCTTGAGTTCAATAAAAAATTAAATTTTTGAGAAAATGCTTTTGAAATAAAAAAATTATTATTGGGGGACTTGTTGGAGAATAATTACAGTAAATAAAATTTTTCATTATCTAATGATTATATTAATTAACAGTATACCTTATTCCTCATCTTGACCAGTGTTGCCGACCGCCTACATCACACAACCGCACTGGGCTGCTACTACTGACCGACCGCTCTGCATGACGACTACAGACTGAGTACTGCTCTCAACTAGACAGAGCTACAGACTCGCAACGACTGACTGACAGACTCGCAACGACTGACTCACTGCTACTGACTCGCAACGACAACTAGCGAACTGCTCGCAACACTCGCGCGGTCAAGCGCATACTCTCTGGTCACAGATGCTACAATGCCTCGCCATCGCTGCTATGTTACATACGTGTTTCAAGGTCTAAGAAATTGTACTGTCATCTGGTTTGTGTTCAACTGTGAATTTTATGTTTTCATGGGAGCAGTTGAATAACTGGTTCAACTCACTGATGTCATCTTTAGCGCCTTTGATTGATGATATCATCTACATATCTGTAGTAGTAGATGATATTTTTGAGGAGGTGGTGATTGGAATTCAGTATTTTGTCTTCTAAGTTACTTATAAATATTTCTGCTAACAATCAAGAAAGATTGGAGCCCAATGCCAGACCATCTGTTTGTTTTTAAATTTTATTGTTAAATTTAAAATAGTTGTGTGAAAGTGTGAATTCAAACAGGTCCATTAGTCCAGTAATATGCCAGTAACATGAGTTGAAGGGATTTTTTTGTGCTTTTGCAGGTTTGCATTGACTGCCCTTTAATTTTCTTGACGAGCACCAGTATTTTTGCAAAGGACATTAATGAGGGATTTGATAACTTTATGAAGTTAGCTATGGGCCGACTCTGTATTTAAACGTATCTCTGTTGATACCGCTACCTTCGCAAGTTCAACCACGGCTTCGTTGTATGTGACTCCGCAGTCTGCTTGCACTCAAGTCATTTCTCTAAGTTTCCTTTTTTTGTTACAACGAATGCACTCTTTTACTATGTTGATGGTATAATTATTCAAAGATCCTCTCCAGTTTCTTTTTGTCATTGACTTAAATACCGACGTAGAATAACTTATAACACTATGACCACTAATACTCCCCTTATGCGTAGAGACAATTGTTAACACTTGCCACTAATGTTAAAATTCATGCTGAAACCTTCAGCTGTCATTTACTTTGCACAATTCGATACTAATTCAAGCATAGCTGTCATAAACGGCAGGAAAGTTATACCATAATTTGAACAAAAGTAATTTGCTCTTTTAAGCCCACCATAGTATGTGGGTGTTACTTTCTGCCGGTGTGAACTTGGTTCTTGACGAAAATTATCGTGAGGAACTCTTACGTACTATTGTGGGCATTGTTCAAATTATGGTATAACTTCCCAAGTGTTTATGCCAGCTAACCTTGATAATAGTCACTGACCGAAACTTATAGCGAGTTGTGCAAAATAAATTACAGCTGATGGTTCCACATGAATTATTTGGCGGCTGAATATCTCCAGCTGCAATCATACATAAACTTGTCACTAACACTACAAGATCAAGTAGCCCATAATGTTACTCCTACGGAAGGAATTTGAAAATAACCGTGGTCGTGTTAATGGAAAAGGTATCGAACTATGTTTCGTTATCCAAAAGATCAATAGCGAGCAGCAGCTGAACTAATGGGAATCGTACAAAAGTTCTACTAGTTATAAAGTGAACTAAAAACTCCGCTCTGGAAGGCCCAACGGTACCGACCGGCCGCCGTGTCGTCCTCAGCCCACAGGCGTCACTGGATGCGGACGTGGAGGGGCATGTGGTCAGCACACCGCTCTCCCGGCTGTATGTCAGTTTACGAGACAAGAGTCGCTACTTCAATCAAGTAGCTCCACAGTTTGCCTCACAAGGGCTGAGTGCACCCCGCTTGACAACAACGCTCGGCAGAGCGAATGGCCGGTGACTCATCCAAGTGCTAGCCCAACCCGACAGCGCTGAACTTCGGTGATCTGACAGGAACCGGCGTTACCACTGCGACAAGGCCGTTAACATAAAGTGAACTGGAACCACATTAGAGAGAACAATTTTTCTGCTTTATGTCCAGCAGCATAATATATGTCAGATAATGCATGATTGTTAGAAAGATGCATCAGAGTAGCTGCTTGTAATGTTGTTGTTGTTGTTGTTGTGGTGTTCACTCCTGAGACTGGTTTGATGCAGCTCTCCATGCTACTCTATCCTGTGCAAGCCTCTTTCTCTCCCAGTACCTACTGCAACCTACAACCTTCTGAATCTGCTTAGTGTATTCATCTCTTGGTCTCCCTCTACCATTTTTACCCTCCACGCTGCCGTCCAATGCTAAATTTGTGCCGGCCACCGAACTTCACTAATTCTCACTATATCTAACTTTAACCTATCCATTTCCCTTTTTAATTTTTCCAACCTACCTGCCCGATTAAGGGATCTGACATTCCACGCTCCGATCCGTAGAACGCCAGTTTTCTTTCTCCTGATAACGACGTCCTCCTGAGTAGTCCCCGCCCGGAGATCCGAATGGGAGACTATTTTACCTCAGGAATATTTTACCCAAGAGGACGCTATCATCATTTAACCATACAGTAAAGATGCATGCCCTCGGGAAAAATTACGGCTGTAGTTTTCCCTTGCTTTCAGCCGTTCGCAATGCCAACACAGCAAGGCCGCTTTGGTTAGTTACAGGGCCAGATCAGTCAATCATCCAGCCTGTTGTCCCTGCAACTACTGAAAAGGCTGCTGCCCCTCTTCAGGAACCACACGTTTGTCTGGGCTCTCAACAGATACCCCTCCGTTGTGGTTGAACCTACGGTACGGCTATCTGTATCGCTGAGGCACGCAAGCCTCCACAACACCAACGGAACGGTACATGGTTCATGGGTGGGGGGTGGGGGGGGGGGGGAGGGGCTGCTTGTAATAACTAATCTTAATTCACGACAGACTGTTTCGGCATTTATCGCCATTGTCAAGTACTTCTGGACTGATGTGACGCCCATATTACGTCATTAGTAAACTGCCTTACAAATGTCATTGTTTTCATAAGATGGTAAATGACGTAAATATATGAAAAATAATACGTTAGTGATGGTTTGACAGTAGTCTGACAGTTCAAGTAGTAAATAGTAAAACAGTGTTAAGAGTTGAACTGTCAGACTACTGTCAAACCATAATTAACGTATCATTTTCCACATATTTAGGTCATTTACCATCTTATCAAAACAGTGACATTTGTAAGGCAGTTTATTAATGACGTAATGTGGACGTCACACCTGTGTAGACGTACTTGACAATGGTGATAAATGCCGAAACAGTCTGTTGTGTATAAAGATTAGTGATTACAAGGAGCTATTCTGATGCATCTTTATAATAATTAAAGAAAACCGTCGCCAGCCTAATTACCCAGAATTGTACCAAGTGCATATACTGTTCATTAATAAAGATAACTATTGTAAATACCTTAGCTTGGTACAAAAATTTGCTTTGAAAGTAGTACCGATATAGGAAAAAGTAGCACCATTTGGCAAGAAATGGAAAATTGGATTGTCATGAGCAATGCAGGTAGTATCTTAAAACGTCCTGGAAACCATCTGTCTCTCACTAACTCATGCATGGTGTTCGGAAATTCCCATTAAAAACTTCTGGGACTTGCAGAGGACAGTGAGTACATAATATTTTGAATAGGAACCCATATCCAGAAACGCACCTGGAAACCATCTGTCTCTCACTAACTTATCATGGTGTTCGGAAATTCCCATTAAAAACTTCTAGGACTTGCAGAGGACAGTGAGTACATAATATTTTGAATAGTAACCCGTATCCAAAATCGCACCGTTTCTGTTCTACTACGCTTTCAGTTCAGATGTTTAGCCATCCACTTCTGCTTGAGAAACTGAATCAGGCGTGACACAGTGCAATTATGAGGTAACAGTTCGAAACGAATCATAACGAAACATATATTTATCATTTAAACACATTCGTTTGTACTAATACTTAAACATTACGTTCTGTACGTGCAGTATGCTGGGTTCTTTTTTGTTTTGGAACGTGCGTAAGTGGTAAATGCATGTTTCGTTATGTTTCCTTTGGAAATGTTACCTAATAACTACACTGCACCACGCCTAATTCAATTTGTCAAGCAGATATGAATTGAAACCGTCGTAGAATGGAAACGGTACGTTTACAGACATGGGTTCCGATTCGTAGTATTACGTACTCACTCCGTGTGCAAGTTCTAGAAGTCTGTAATAGGTATTTTCAGAAACCTTATACTTTCTGTATTCAATACAAGAGAGCTAATGTGCATTAACAGGTCACTAAATGAGGTAGGGTCACAAATGATTGGGACATGCGGAGCTTTTCCTGATTAATTATGGGAAAACACTGAAAAAGAGCTGATTTTTAAACGGCTAGGTTAACTGATGTGAATACTGCATGTTTTCTTTGGTGACAGTTGATTCTTTGCATTAAGTAGGGCATATATGAAACATGGGTTCCTGGATCTGTAACTATTTAACCTGAACAGTTACAGCCGGTTAATCGTTGACGAACACAAAAGCTATTAGCTGCGCGGGATTAGCCGAGCGGTGTGGGGCGCTGCAGTCATGGACTGTGCGGCTGATCCCAGCGGAGGTTCAAGTCCTCCCTCGGGCATGTGTGTGTGTGTGTGTGTGTGTGTGTGTGTGTGTGTGTTTGTCCTTAGGATAATTTAGGTTAAGTAGTGAGTAAGCTTAGGGGCTGATGACCTTACCAGTTAAGTCCCATAACATTTCACACACATTTGAACATTTATTGAACAAAAGCTATTAAAATGATTTCTGCACATTGCAATACTGGCTCATCGTTTAGCATGGGGCCCCAGAAACTATTCTAACATTTAACTGAGATTATAAGCAAACACTTCTGGTAAGACACAATGAGGAAACACTTCCAAACACAAAGCAATGAATATAAACACTTCAACAAACCTTCAAAGGAGCTATTAATGACGTTTACCCTTTACTACTGCAGCAAATAACCACATATTGTTAAAACTGTTCTATTCATTTGTCTTTAGTAATGAATATGGATTTTAGTAAGAATGATTTTTTAGTAAATTAATTTGTTCTTTCCTTTACATCTACACTTACGCAAAACATTAGATACTCACCTATTAAAATTTATCTGGCGTATTTCAGAAATACATTACTAACTGAACAATTAAGGACTTGACTGCTCCAAAATAGTTAATGATCACTATTAAAGCAAGAAATATTTTAAGTTAAACTAAACGCTGTTATTATTTGTAGATAAAGCAATTAACTGGTCCATGCAAGATTACGACACTCAGCTTATAACTTGCGTAAAGGTGGTAGCCGTGGCCATCTTCTGTGGCAAAGATAAAGGCGGCAAACATACTCGTGGCTCTTAGTATATAAAAGGCTCTTGAAATTATCTTCTTGTCGCATGTTTTTTATGATTCAGAGCAAACCACTAAAGCCTATGAATATTTAGCCGTAATCTTCCATATCTGAGGCACTGTTATTCAACATAGCTGCTTTTATTGCCTCATTCAGCACAATCGATGCGAACAGTTTACATTATAGCCACCGACTATGCTGCGCCACAAAGACTGCTTAAGATTCTACCACCAAATCCATCTTTTCTATTCCCGCCAAACGAGTTTCGTTGTGGAGGGACTTCCCCACAGGTTTTACATCAGCACAACTGTATTTGTCCTATGCATGAACCAGTTCTATAAATGTTATTTTACCGTAACAACATTTAAACAGAACATATATTTGAAAATTATGTGTACAGGTTAACTACAGTGAGAGAAATTGGCAGGAAATACGAACAAAATATTTACATATAAGTTGCAGTTAAGAGTATGACGACACAGATGTCACATTAAGCACAAGAAATCAGGGAAGTTACACCTTGAAGAGAATAGATTGCTACTCACCATATAGCGGAGATGTTGAGTCTCAGACAGGCACAACAAAAACACTGTCAATCAAGTAAGCTTTCGGCCAAAAGGACTTCTTCCGAATTATACAACACACACACACACACACACACACACACACACACACACACACACACACACACAAAAAAAACACACACACACACAAACGCAACTCACGTTTTGTCTAACTCGGCCTTTTGGCGAAAGGTTATTTGTTTGACAGCCTTTTTGTTGTGCGTATCTGCGGCTCACCATCTCCACTATATAGTAAATAGCAATCTATCCTTTTCATAATATTGTCATTATTCCACCCTGGATTTTATATTGTTGGAAATTGAAGCATATAGGTATAGTCGATACTGTACGATAGTGTTACACGTTAACTATTAGTATTTCGTCTCGAGCTATGTTCATAGGATTCTTCAGTGCCTCAAAGACAGCAACTAATTCTATGGTAAAAATTAAAGCTCCTTCTGGTCCCTAACTTTTATATGCTCTCCTGACTATGGGCAGTGAAAGACTCACCCTACTTAGTCGTTGTTGAACAGTCGGTGTAGATGAAGAAATAACGTGGCCTTTTATTGAGCATCTCGCCATAAATTTTTGAGTGAATATTGACACGGTCCTTGCCTGGATTAATGATCAGACCTGTAGATAAATGGTGCATCTTGGCGGAAAAATCACATTCGAAGATTGGGGGCTTCTTCGTGATACAAATTTTCTTTTTCAAATAATTACATAGTTTATGACTATGGCGTATGGCTGAGGTGATTGTTTTTCTAAAGTCACTTAGGCGACGATAGAGGATAAGGTAATCCTTGCGATTAATCCGTTTCAATAATTTTTAGGTGCCAGTAGTTGTCTTCGTAGATTAAGTGAGGTTTCGCATGCTTCTAGGAAGACAGCATTCGTTGAAATCGACGTAATTGCTCCTAAGCATGTCCTGATGCACCCGTGCTGTAATTTTTCCAGCTTGTTCAAACTGGGCTTAGTTGCGTTGCGATGCCCACATACGCACTGATCAGCCAGACATTATGACCAGTCACCTACTAACGACATAAACCCGTCCAGGCGATAGCAGCGTCATCGGCGAGGAATGGCTGCTAGTGAGACAAACTCCGGGGCAATTAATAACTGAAAACGTGCTTGCCGTGTGTGGAATAAGGAAGGCCGCGGTCTATCTGAGTTTGATCCAGGGCAGATTGTGACGGCCCGTAAACTGCACAACTTGTCGGTTGTTCGAGAAGTGCGGTGGTCAGTGTTTTCAACACGTGGCGAAACAAAGGTGAAAACACGTCCAGGCGTCGTGGGGCTGGGCGGCCACCTTCCATTACAGATGTCGAATGGACAGACTGGTAAAACGGGACAGGCAGCGAACTGTGGCAGAACTAACATCACACTTTAATGCTGCACGGAGTGCAAGTGTGTCTGAACACACAATTTACCGACCACTCCTAACGATAGCTCTCCACAGCCGACGACCCATTCATGAGCCAATGTTAACACCACAAAATCGGCAACTAGCACTGAAATAGGCACATGACCATCGGCACTGGACGTTGCCGTGGTGGCAGAGCGTATCTGATAAATCCCGATACCTTCTTCATCATACCGATGGGAGGGTGAGTATCCGTCATCTTCCAGAGAGCAGCCGCTTGACACCTGTTACTGTGGGAGGAGACAAGCTTCATCATGCTCTGGGAAACAATCACATTGGCATCCATGGGTACAGTGAAGCTCGTACAAGACACCGTCTCGGCCAAGGAGTATGGTGCACTGGTTGCAGACCACGTACAGCCCATCATGACGATCATGTTTCCCCTACGGCAGTGGCATTTTTAACAAGGTAATGCGCCATCTCACAAGGCCAGGAATGTGGGAGAGTGGTTGGAGGAACATAGTAGCAAGCAAGTTCCAGTTTACGTGCTGGCTGAACCCAATCGAACACATCTGGGCTGTGATTGAACGTGGCGTTGGAACTCATAACTCCCCCCCCCCCCCCCCCCCCCAAGCCGGCCGTTGTGGCCGAGCGGTTCTGGCGCTTCAGTCTGGAAGCATGGATGTGTGTGATTTCCTTAGGTTACTTAGGTTTAGGTAGTTCTAAGTTCTAGGGGACTGATGACCTCAGACGTTAAGTCTCATAGTGCTCAGAGCCTTTTAAGCCCCCCCTCCCCCTCCCCCCCCCCAAACACACACATATACGCTCCCCGAACTTCGTTCGTGATCACTGGTAGCAAGTATTTTTTGAAGTGTTGACAGAAGAGCCAACACTGTGTTGCTAGAGGAGGCCGAAATGCACGCTTATAAGCTCACGCAGATTGGCGTGATGGTCTGGAACAGTTAAGGGAATTAATAGTAGCAAATAAAGTACGTAGTTGATATAATACTTAACTTTAATCCACAATTGGTGTACAGTGGCGACACGCGGGTCAGACGTATACTAACGGACCGCGGCCGATTTAAAGGCTACCACCTAGCAAGTGTGGTGTCTGGCGGTGACACCACATTTTTAACGTGTATCATCTCTGTTTCTATATTTTGAAGGAAAATTGTAACTGCAGTCGAAATTTACTCATGAAAGAATACCATCATACTCAAATTTTCGAAGAACGAAGAGCTGCCAAAGCTTTAAAAGTGCACATCTGGTTGACTACCACTCTAAAACTTACTAGAGATCACGTAGACAGTATATAACTCAGTACTATCGAGTCTACGGTTTATTTAAAAATTTGTTCTCACCTGGTCTACGAATTTATTGGTCGGGAGTGTTCAGGAAACACTGAGATGACAGTAACCAACGGAGTTGTAACCTAGTGTTCTGTTAGTGTCATAAACTGCAACATGATTAATGTGAGAGTCTTTAACATACCAATGAAAACCCCGAGCGAAGTTATAAAACAAAAGTTTTAGGCTCCTGGTAATATTTGCGATATTCGAATGAAGGTATGGGCTAATATCGGTTATCCTGTTCCAAATAGTATATAATCAGTAAAAACTAAACTCTAAAACCAATTTCTTCAGTGATAAGCATAGGACGCTATCAGGACTATGTAACGTATACGGGCGAAATCCAAGTGTGCTTCATATGCAAGCATACCGACCATACTAAAAAGAACTGCCAAAACGAATATTTCGTATTTAATTAAATGCTACAAATCGTCAGTCTCTATTTTCTATTTTGGTTGCGGGCGCAAACAGAGATTCAGTTGTAAGCAGCGCTATCCCAGCTGGGAACAATGGGGACGCTCTTAGTGATCCTGCTGAAGTAATCTATAATTTAGAACACCAAAATGACGGAAGTAATGTTTTAAATGAACACCTAACGTTGTCAGGAACATTCCTCGCACGGAAACGATTCGACTTTGATAAAAATGAAGCAGGTCGGGCAGCTAGTGCACAAAATCATTGTAGTAACACAACTAAGGTTAACAGTGCAGTTAATATTACCCTGTTGAAACTCGACATCAAGAGATACGGGTACATAACGTTTCAGCCGTAACTACGGACGTGAGTTAGCAATTAATCAAATCCACAACTTCGCGGATGGAACTAGATCGAGCTGTAGCAGTTCACGCAGAATCGACAGCAAATTCTGAAATACAAAAGACTACCCATTGCACAGAAACAGCCACAGAACAACTAGTTCAGTTAGCAGAGCAGCTACAAATTCAAACACATTAAAACACCGATCCAGGTGGCCCAGTGGTTAGCAGACTGGCCTCGCTTTCACGACGACGACGGTCCAGTCCATACCTGGCCATCCACATTTAGGTTTTCTGTCACTTACCTACATCACTGCAGGCAAATGCCGGCATGGTTCCTTCGAAAAGGGCACGGCCGATTTCCTTTCCCATCCTCTCGTTAACCGAGCTTGTGCTCCGTCTCTAATAACGAAACGTTGAATCCTAATCTTCGTTCCTTCCTTCCTTCCTTCCTCTCAAATTAACAACGTATGACATACATGACGAACAATCTTAAAAAAAAAAGTCCGGGAGAAGCACTTGAGAAACGGATGAAGACATAGTACAAGAACTCTCGACAGAGTCAAATCGTGATCACGGTGAGGAGAAAGGGGAAGATGGAAATGATTCACCGAAACACGGAACTATGGCTGCTAGAAGTATTCATAGATACAGGTAAATGAGACGCTAAATCGAATCTGATTACAAACCCTTCACTTAACACAATGATCCAGTATCAGCAAGATATCGGCACAGTAAGAAGCTGAAATTGATTATGCGAAACTATAAAATTTGCAATTTGAACGTAAGTAAAATCTCATTAAGGGAAAAATCAGAGTGTTTTCAAAAAAAAAAAAAAAATTATACGTAGATGAAAGGGACATAGCACTACTACAGGATGTTGCTACAGACGATCCCGATAACGTAATATAATGTAATATTAATAAGTAGTGAAATCGAAAATTCTGGCACAGCTATATTAACAAAGTATGATATACCATCAGTAGAAAAGGAAGGGTTATTAAAAGGGAGGGTGATAGAGATTTTTACAGCAGATATACGTCTCATAAACGTGTACGCCCTGTCTGGAAGCAAGTACCGGGGGGCTGTAATTATTGTGAAGCTACTCACAGAGATCCAGTACGGGGTGTAATTATCATACGGCAACGTAACTTGGTAGATATGCTAACGCGTTATTGCGGAACCGATTTACGCTGGAAAAAAATTAATTCCAATTTTGGTCAACTGTGCAAATCTAGCACTGTACACTGGTATGACGATATGACATCCACGCTGTAATTTGACAAGCCATAAAGTGAGCAAAGATTGTGACAATCGGGAAGAGAGACCGTGCGCCGTTAGTGAAACTGTTTTATGTGAACAGCAGCAATTACAGCCCTGCACTGAGAGAGTATCGCCGACTGGAAAGTCTGAGGAAAGGCCCGATGGTGCAACATTTCGTCGTCGTCTCCGGTGCTCACATTGAACAAATTGTGTAAGTGGCGGCTAATAATAAAATCAACATTATGACTTTCTCATTTCTTCGACCTTTTCTGCCGTTCCTAACACATTACATATGCCTATATTTCTATACGACATCTTTCTTGCATCCACAGCGCCAGATCTTCACCTGGTGGCCCAAATTGGAACATTTTTTCCAGCGTAAATCTCTTTTCCTTATTGAAGCGTTACGATATTTACCGAGTTCCACTGCCAGGCAATAATTACAGCCCACACTGGACCTCTGCGAGTATATGCACGTTTAATTGTAACCATCCGGTACTAGAAAGACCGACGGGATCTGTTTTTTGAGGTCAGTTTTCTCATTATTTACGCAGGTAATTACGACAAAGTGTTTCTTCCCTGTCCATTCCATGGGTACTTGCGAATCCGTGCCGTGAACGGAAACTGACTTTCGAATATTTTCTGCTGGCATTTCGAAAGGCAAGTTGAAGACAGCAATGGTCTGAAGGCCCAATCCCGCATAACTGGTCACAATCTTGCTTTTCTCGCCATTCGCATGAATAAAGTCTGCATATCCCTCAGTTTGAGTCGTTACTCTTATAGAAGTTTCTCCATCACATAATTTCACTTGTACTGTATTTGCAACGAAAGTATACTGCAAGCCAGTAACCTTGTGTTGTGTTGCAACTTTATCTTTGCAAAGTACCAGTCATTGAGTTCGGAAATTTGGGGCATTCTAATCCGTACTGAAATGCAACGTTCGTAGCACATCTCTAGAATAAGTTTTCCGTGGTGTAGATAATCTTACATCGTATTCGCGGTAATTTCCAAGAATGATTGCCTATCGAAGTCGCTGGATCCAACGATATATATCGAACGTGAGATCGGAAATCGATCATGCGACTCTGGTGGCGGACGTTGTGAGTATGTTTACGTTGGTCACTACAGCAACGACAAAAGAAGAGCGTTATAAAAATGCTCGTAATTGAAAAGGAGACGACTTACCTTACTCGTCGTCGGTGTTGTCTTCATGTGAAAGTCCATTACGGTGGTCTGGATGGATAATTTGGAAGAGTCAAACCATGTATTCTCCCTGACACTCGTTCGTTTTCCGCTCTGTCCGCAATGAAATGGGAACGGTATTTCAACACCGAAACTGTTCTTACGAAGTTTTACACACTTCGCACCACCACAGTCTACACAGTCCCTTCTTTCCTCGTCCGATAGTACTCCACATTTGCGACAAAAAGACGATCCATTTTCTACGCTGGATAAACATGGAATTACATTCTTCCATGTGAGAGAATCCGCTGAAGAAACGTCAAGAACACATAGTCATCACACTCACTAACGACATAAATCGTCTGGGTTTCCATAACGACTCACAAATAATTCGCGGAGGTATGTAATTTAAAGCAAGTAAGGGAGCGACGGAAAACAGATAAAAATGACGATCACAAATAACTGATCACAATGTCCGCCACCAGAGGCACATGATCGATTTCCGACCGCACGTTCGATATGCATTGTTTCGACCCAGCGACTTCGATAGGCAATCATTCTTGGGAATTACTGTATTCAAATAGTTATTCTGCTAAACGGCTGTCACTGCCAGAGCGAGCGAAGCAGGAACTACTAGACACGTCCTCACTTGGTGTCGGAACGGTAAGATTGTGGTAGATTTCTCAACAAGTGTCAAAATTAGATTTTTTAAAATAAGATAAAGCTGTCATCGACTTGAAGTTTGGACTGAACACCGCAGTGCTTCATCAGGCGTAATCCTATAGCATGCCATTGTCTTTCTCCGACCTTTGAACTGACTCGTCCAGACTGCTCTAGGACTACCTGCAGTGTAACGTGGCCTGTAAAGCCCGACCCAACTCGGCATTTTTCACACTAACGAACACTGTCAGAGACAAAAGAAAAGCTAATTGAACGGTAATAAACATTATAAAATTTTACCATCAGTCACGGTTTTTGTCTCCACTGAGTCGAAGACGACTTATTTCGCATAAATAGACACTTCTGTATAAGACGTACATTTCCATGTAAGCAAAGTTCTATTACGTCGCATGTGCGACTTTAGAGTCTTACGTTGTATCTGGACGTAGTCTCAGTCACAAGTTTAGTTAAGCGTGAAATGGCTCCGCAAGATTCACGAAGACTGTCTCGAAATCCTCAGCACTTCACATGACTCAACGGTAATACGGGGGAAATTCCGCTCGGTACAATAGCGAATGAGTGTTTTTTATCTTGGCCCATCACTGTTTTCTCTTAGCGATAAGCGAATATTTCTCGAAGATAATTATTTGAAGTACGGCTACTGCTTACAGTTCATACTGATAATACCCGGGTTCAAACTACGGTCTGAGATAAATTTTCGATTGTCATAATACATCTACAATCTACATCTGTAACTATGTCCATATCCATACCCTTCAAAAGGGAGTTGAAGTGCACGGCAAAGGGAACTTCCCGTTTGACCACTTATTAAGGCTACTTACCGCGGTAAGTCATGTGGGCACTATGGAGGTCACTCCTATAAGCGGAATCAAAGTATGTGGGACTGTGATCTGGCGTTGTTCAAAACAGACATCAACGTATAGCCGATAAATGCTTCTAAGACCAAACACAGTAAAACGAACGTCATTGTGGCGGTATTATGAAGTTACATGTAGGGGATACGCGTACGTAGTGCTATGAGTTGGAGGGGAAGCGTAGGTAATCCATACATGTGCATACTCTTGGCCCTTTACTTAGTATGACAGCGCATCGTAAGTACATCTACGACTCACTGGTGAGAACCATATTTTATATTCTGTATAGTTTCAAGAATGCTTTGTCGAATAGAAGAGATACGATTTTTAATTTCCGCACTTGTAATTTGGTTTCCTGAAGGTCAGGCCATAAGTAAAGAGTATGTTATAGCGTAAGACAGAAAATAAAATAAATTACGATCATTTTCAATTGTAAAATTCTTGAATTAGAATTCTTCTTCGAGTGTCAGTAGTTTTTATGAAGTAAAACACGGCGTAAGAGACCTCGATTCTTCTACTCCTGTGCAGGTTATGGCATTGGAGCAGAGTGATTGGTGCACTTTTCCTCGCCCTTTTCTGGACGCAAGGCTCGTTCAGCACAAATTTCACTGAGAACAGTTTACAGAACACCGGAAAATGCTCGGATGAGCACTTGCCATGACAGATGATTAATAAGAAATATACATTAAAAAAAAATCAAGTCTCTAGAACGGATGCGCTAGTCTGCGAAAAAGACGAAAGTATTACGCTGGGAAAACTCCAAATAATATTTGCATCTGTCTTATAAAATGGTCATAGAAGAAACTATCACACAAATGTAAACAGTTAACACATTCGTGGGGACTGTTGCCGGTTTGTATTTGACAGAATGCGTATCTAACATTTTCCAAAACGTCCCACATAAAAATGGAAATTTCCGGTGCTCATATATCTGGTTCTTTGGTGATAAAACGGTAGAGTCAGGTGTTTTGGATTGCCTTTGGCCTAGGGGCCATTTGTATCCGCAACAAAAGTATCGTCTCTGTGTTACTACGCTGCAGTAGATGGTCAAAGCATAAATATAACATACTACCTCCGGCTTAAGCAAATAGAGCAAATCGGTTGGTTCTTTTTACATTTGATGTGGTCTACGGAGGGCTTAGTGTGACTTACAGAGGCACCATTAGTTCATTGGCGATTCCTCGTAAGCTTTTTTTTTTTTTTTTTTTTTTTTTGCTATATTTTTGCCGTCACCACGGACTAAAATCCAACCGAGGATTCCAAGACGTACTTGTGCACATAAAATCCAGCGTGACGCGAAAACGTAATTTATAAAGTGATTTAGCACAGAGAAATATGTTGTAAAGTATCTCCATCATCTGGAAACCCCATGTTGTAGTACTGAAGCACATGTGAAATTTTTTTGAGCGTAAAATCCGGTCTAAGGTATAAAATTAGTTTTGCGTTATTTCAGATTCACATGAGTGAGCTATCGAAATTTTACTGACCAATACATTTATTTTCATATGAGTTAAATGTCTTGCTGCAGTAGGAAAAAGAAGGAAACCAGAAGAAACACGCTCCTATCGGAGCACAAAAAATGCGAATATGTTCCTGTTTATTTAAAAGACACTGACTGAAAAGTTGGGTGTCATGTGCCTCGGTACCTTCCTCAGCAACTTTAAAAATTTTCCGAAAAATATTGGCATGCGAACATATTCACGCTTTTTGTGCTGAGAGAGAAGAAGGCGGTGACAATGACAAAGAGAAGGTAAAGTAATAAATGCTGGAAGGCAGTAGACTGTGGTTGTGTTGTAGAAAGAACGAAGGACACAATACAGTGTGAGAGAAAGAGAGGGCCGCAGTAGCAGTGGAGGTAGTTGACAGTGACAGCACAGTGCTAAAACAAGAATGAAGGAGACAGCACCAGAGGCGGGGGAATAAAGCGGAAGTGGGTAAGAGACGATGATAATAAGGGACAAAGTATATGACAATGCAACGAGGGAGAGAGACACATTGAGAATGCAGCAACAGCAGCAGTAGGAAGGAAGGAATGAGATATTAGGAGTAAGAGCGAGATGGTGACAGTGGGAATAGACGGCGGTAGTAGGACAGAACGAAGGGGCCTGTGACTGTGACAATGACAGAGACACACAGAGAGATAATGACAATGATTTTGGTTGAGTGATTGAGTGAGGAAGGGCAACTGGGAGTGGATGGGTATGAGCGAGTTACAGCAATGGACTAGTGCGAGTGAGTTGAAATTAGGGGCGCTTGTGGGAGTTTAAGGCGAGCTACATGTTAAAAAATGAGCGAATATGTCCGAATGTCGACGTTGTTCGGAAAATTTTTAAAGGTGCTGGGGAAGGTATAGCAAACGGCCTTGTCGCAGTGGTAACACCGGTTCCCGTCAGATCACCGAAGTGAAGCGCTGTCGGGCTGGCCTAGCACTTGAATGGGTGAACATCCGGTCTGCCGAGCGTTGTTGGCAGGCGGGGTGGACTCAGCCCTTGTGAGGCAAACTGAGGAGCTACTTGATTGAAGTAGCGGCACCTGTCTCGTAAACTCACATATGGCCGGGAGAGCGGTGTGGTGACCGCATACCCCTTCATATGCGCACCCAGTGACGCCCACGGGCTGAGGATGACAGAGCGGCCGGTCGGTACCGTTGGGCCTTCATGGCGTGTTTCGGACGGAGTTTAGTTTTAGTTGAGGAAGGTAAAATAAGGCAGTTGGTACCCCAATTTTCAGAATCTTTTAAATAAACAGGAACATATTCGATTTTTTTGTGCTTAAATTGGAACATTTTTCCTCTGGTAAGAGATATGCAGGAGATAAAGTGATCCTGTTGACTCAGTGAACGTTTGAGAGGTGTCCAGACCTTGAAGTGGAGGGTGGTGTTCAAGATCACAAGTAACAGTTGTTACAAGGTTTTTTCGTTGAGGCCGGTAGAAGCAGAATTTTCTGGACAAAGCAGAATCGTAGTACCGCCATTGTCAACAGACTCCCTAAATTCCCACTACGTTGTGACTGTATGTGGAATCGCTACACAAAAGAAATCCTGTAGCTCTTCAAAAGTCTCTGCTAAACACTATATGGGGTGTTAGTGGCATAAGTGCAGATATTTCAATTAGTAACTGACGGTAGTTTATTGAAAATCATCATGTCATGAACTGTTTCATTTTCAGGCTAATAATTATATCTATTAAAAGTAGTATGCTTTTAGGTTGGTTAGTACCCCCAAGTCCACAAGGGACAAGTAAGCCATCAATATGACGCCGCAGTGCCTCAGTTTGTATGTAGTACGATGCTATGTTCCTCCTGACACACACGCATGTCCGAAGGAAAATTGGATAGTACTGCTTACAAACACAGGCACTAAAGTGCAGTATTTATCTGCCGATATCAGGCTAGCGTCTTTCCGTTAAATGTTCTCCTGTTCGGGAATTACAATAAGTGTACGAGTGCACGTCAATGACACGTGGACGACAACGTATGGAAGTTTGAGTCTGCCCGTTCAAAATGTTCAAATGTGTGTGAAATCTTATGGGACTTAACTGCTAAGGTTATCAGTCCCTAAGTTTACACGCTACTTAACCTAAATTATCCTAAGGACAAACACACCCTGAGAGGCACCCACTTGCCTTTCTCATACTGTGGCATCATGCAGTCAGGCCTGCAAGATGAGTGGTTCGCCAAGCGAGTGGAATCTTCCTTAATTTATCGAGCAACATGAATTCTCGTATCTTACTATTTAGTTACAAATTATCCTCCTGTATGAATAATACGCAACGGAAACACGCATCTGACTATCAGTGATTTATAGAACTCTGACTGTACACTACGCACTGGCAATACCACATTTACCTTTTGTCTTTGATTTAACGGCTTTTATATAAATTCGGGACATTACAATAACATACAATTTAATGAAAAAAGGCCACCAATCTCTTTCTTTTCACTATTTGATTTATTCCTAAACACACAAATTCTACAACCTACAACAAATTCCGCCCAGTGGGCATGGCTTTACGTTAGTGAATCTCTATACTATGGTCTCGTAATCTATTTACCGCAACAGTGCACTCCCTGGATCGGATGGTGGATCTTTTATTATACCTCACACTTCGCCTCTCACAATTATCCTCACGAAACTTTCCTCCAGATCGAGCGATACAGAAGGAACAGGCATACCCACAAATCTTTCGAAACTACCTTGCTACTCCCATGCAAAACACACACACCCAAATTACAAGACATACACAACAACAATATGAAATATTACACAAAGAACGGTTACAACTTCATCACTTTCCGCCTTCCCACTTCAATCAATATTTATCCCAGTTTCACACGACACTGCCCCACTTTGTAATTCTACTTTCCTACTGTGAACTCTGGAGATAAACGCACGTCTTCCTGTGCAATGCAAGCCAAGTGGCGTTGCTGGAAAAACGGCCGACTCACCTTGATTCTCTCTCAGAGTTTAAATTCAGCGTCACACGGAATGATATTTCTTAAATACTTCAACTTATGATACACACGCTATTTCTTAAATATTTCAGCTTATTGTACACACGCTATTAATTCTTAAATATTTCAGCTTATTGTACACACGCTATTAATTCTTAAATATTTCAGCTTAAGCTCACGGAAGTATCTCAACTTATAACTACACGTGGGCTCTTTGTGACCGTTGGTTTACTACAATCCCCTTAAAATTACCTGCCTCACTTTGTAATTTTCCCCACAAAAGGTCCTGTGAAAGAGAAAGTATTAATTCTAACTACTCTTAAATATTCCACATCCATACCATGCCTCCACTCTTTCATCACGGAGCACAACAAAAAAAAACAGGTCTTTACAGCAGAAGGTTCAGCGGCAGAGTAGCTGAAACATGGCCGTATTCCGATTCTCTCGCACCTCTCTCGAAGTGGGAGAAGCACCTTGCTACCTTATTGGTCAGCCACATTTCAGACGCTCAAAGCTCTGGTAACTTCCATCTCTTTGGTCTCACCAAAGGTAGCCAAAGGATCGACTCAAAGATGATCATACATTCCGATTCACTATCTGTGGTTAGCAGACGACCATACATTCATTCCTTTCACAGATCTCACCAAACTGGATGTAGGGATTTATTTTGAGGGAGTGCACATGTGATCAATTAAATAAATAAATTGTCATTCTTTCCCACACTGGTATCCGGCTTCGCTGTATTAATTGAAATTGAGTTACTTTTACACAAAAAATGTGTTGTTCTGACAAGAATTTCGTACCTATTTTCAATGTTGGGCGGTACTGTACCCTTTCAACCCATGTCCGAGGGAGGACTCGAACGTCTGACAGGACCAGCCGCACAGTCCATGACTGTAGCGCCCAAGACCGCTCGGCTAGTCCAGCGCGCTGAGTCTGGCCGTGAAGCGTGCACGGATAGCCGAAAGTGTTAAGGCGACGACTTGCACACACGGGAAATCCAGCTTCGAGAACGTATATTCAATATTCTCTTTCCATTCTACAGCTGTAGGTTGCCTGTATTTGCAAACTGTGGAATCTGCCAGACTGTTTGTAGATAACAAACTTACCCCATCGCTCAACAAAGTATTTGTTTTCAACTCCGATCACTCATGATTTGAAGAGGATATGCATACGGAAGGAGCCCTGCAAACTACAGCTACCAAGAGAGTTGTATCAAGATGAGCTAACTTCAGTGCCTTAATGCATTCGTATACAATAATGTCGACTGTCAAGATGGATGGTAAACCGACTGGAGGTGCTCTGCACTCAACGCTTGTTTCTCGTATGCGCGTGATTTTGCAAGGGCAATAGGGAATATTTGCGTCACAGCAAGCGAGATTGGGAAAATGGGCGTAGGAGAACTCAACTATGGTATCAGCACTGTTTCTGGCCAATATCTCGTCACAATAACTTGATCTACACCTACATCTACGTGATTACTCTGCTATTCACAATGAAGTGCCTGGCAGAGGGTTCAATGAACCATCTTCAAGCTGTCTCTCTACCGTTCCAACCTCGAAAGGCGCACGGGAAAAACGAGCAGTTAAATTTTTCTGTGCGAGCCCTGATTTCTCTTATTTTATCGTTATGAACATTTTTCCCTATGTAGGTGGGTGCCAACAGAATGTTTTGGCAATTGGAGGAGATAACTGGTGATTGAAATTTCATGAGAAGATCCCGTCGCAGCGAAAAACACCTTTGTTTTAGTGACTGCCACTCCAATTCACGTATTATGTCTGTGATACTATCTCCCCTATTTCGCGATAATACAAAACGAGCTGCCCTTCTTTGTACTTTCTCGATGTCATCCGTCAGTCCACCTGATGCGGATCTCACACCGCACAGCAGTACTCCAGAATAGGGCGGACAAGCGTGGTGTAAGCAGTCTCTCTAGTAGACCTGTTGCACCTTGTAAGTGTTCTGCCAGTTAATCGCAGTCTTTGGTTTTGCTCTACCCACAATATTACCTATGTGATCGTTCCAATTTAGGTTATTTGAAATTGTAATCCCTAAGCATTTAGTTGACACCGGCCGTGGTGGCCGTGCGGTTCTAGGCGCTGCAGTCCGGAACCGCGGGACTGCTACGGTCGCAGGTTCGAATCCTGCCTCGGGAATGGATGTGTGTGATGTCCTTAGGTTAGTTAGGTTTAAGTAGTTCTAAGTTCTAGGGGACTGATGACCTCAGATGTTAAGTCCCATAGTGCTCAGAGCCTGGTGCTGCTCCACAGTGCATACTGTTTGACGCAGTAGCAGCCACACGGTCATGGTATTTGTTACACTCCAGGCTTTAAGTCCTAGATCGTCCTTCACAGGCCACATGAGTTGTCGTATTTTTACTGGGATACTGAACACTGATGAGATGTTGTGTCTCTTCAGGAGCCAGCTAATCTTTCCCGATACTGTACCATAGAAAGGCAAAAACGCGAGTTTGTTCTTCTCTTCTTCGGCGCGGTGTTGCCTGTTTGTCTCACCAGAAATTGCATTTGATACCTGGAGGTGATTGTAGCCGGTTTCCCGGAAGACTTTTCGGAGGTGGCTTAGTTCTACTGGCAGATGTTCGGCGTCTAAGACTACTTTACATTGGTGGACGAGGGTGTTCAGAACTCAATGTTTTTGTGCAGGATGGTGGTAGCTAAGAACGTGAATATACCGATTCGTGTGTGTAAGTTTCCTGTACACACTGTGGCTAAGGTGTCCATTGGTTTTTCGGCAAACGAGGACATCAAAGAAGGGCAATGCACCGTCTTTTTCTACTTCCATCGTAAACTTAATGTGGTCATGAATGCCATTCAGGTGTTCTAAGAATTCTACCAGTTTTTCACGTCCGTGGAGGTAGGTGATAAAAGTGTCAACGATGTAGCGATAAAAGAAACTTGGCTTATCTGAAGCTGTGTCTAAAGTGATGTCTTCAAATTTAAGTTTTTATTAATTACTGTTCTTGTAGTTCCCCAGTTTTCAAAAATAAACTGATTACGTTTGTACATAAAATGGTTCTCCACAAAATGGACTGTCCTCATATGGGTCTAATATGCAAAGTAAGAAAAACTTTTCCTCCTCTGAGAGACAGCTCAGTTACATCTTGTTGTTGCCCAAAACTACGCTCCTTTGAAAGGATGGCTGTCTCTGTGGATTAAAGTTCGCCGACAGCCGGTGTCTGTTCTGACACCGATATTGTGTCGGCTGACACGGTGGTGACAACACGTGCATGCAGTTTTTCCTTTGTGGCTTAGCATTTGGAGTGGTCGCTGACCTGCACCGTCCTAAAGGGGATACCTAAGAACATCACAAACATCCATGCCCGAGGCAGGATTCGAACTTGCGACCGCAGCGGTCGCGCGGCTCCAGACTGTAGCGCCTAGAACCGCTTGGTCTCTCCGGCCGGCTCAGGCTCTTCACACATCTGCCCATAACCCATCTGCTTCTCTAAGATTTAATTAGCAAATTTTGCAACTGGAGACGATATCACAACAGCACACGACAATCCTGACATGAATGTTTCCCATGAGTTAACATTAGAATGAATGTGAATGTGCAGCTGTGCATCCAGTATATATAGGGTGTAAGCGTAGATATTTCTATTGGTGTACTGATCATTATAACAGTATTTACATCATTGGTAAACTAATAATTAAAGCTAGTACAATTCGTATAGTACCTCACCGTACATGCGGCAAAAGCAGGCCATTAATGCATATTACCCCATGTGCAGCAGGTCACATGTTGAAGTGTGGAAGCGTGGACGCAAAATATGGGCTATACTGATAGGCGTAGGCAACTTAATGGTACAGTTACGACCACGCAGAAAACATCAGGTCGTAAAGCTAGTGAGGTGTCTGTGGAAAGACGGTTAACACAGAAAAAAAAATCAACACACCAATGTGTGTACCTATTTGAGGTACCACATATAAAACCATATGAACATATACCTTTACACCCTATACAAATAAGAAATATAAGTCTGGTAGAACAGATTGCTGGAGTGAAAAAAAAGATGAAAGTAGTACGCTGTGGAAATTGTAATTAATATAGTAACTGTCATAGAAGACAGATAAACCAAATTAAAGAGCTTAACACTCTTGTGGATCTGTAATACGAGAGCGAGAGACAGAGAGAGAGAGAGAGAGAGAGAGAGAGAGAGAGAGAGAGAGAGAGAGAGAGAGAGAGAGTGAGTGAGTGATCCTGTTGACTCAACGAATGGAACACTTCATTGTGACGCTTGATTGAAAAGTGTTCAGACCTTGAAGGGGCGGACGGTGTTTTAAGATTACTAGTACCAGTTGTTACGATGTGTTTTCGTTAAGGCTGCTAGAAGCACGTTTTATGGACAAGGCAGAATCACAGTACTGCCGTTACTGGCAATCTCACTAATTCCCACTTCGTTGTGTTTGTATGTGGAATTTCTACTCAGAAAAAAAATGTTCAGTCAGAGTCAGATATTTTGCCTTACAGCTCTTCAAAATTCTGAGCAAACAGCTATGCAGGGTGTTAGCGGCAGACATGCACATACTTTTATTGATGACTGATGATAATGTGCTGAACAATGTTACATCAGTATTTACTTCATTTGCGAACTAATAATTATAGCTATTGCTAGTATTATGTCTTCAGGTTGGTTAGTACCTCAAAAGTTCACAAGGGACAACTATCAATACGATTTTTCAGAGCCTGTGTTTGTAAGACGTGCGATGAAATGTTTCTTTGAACATGCTTGATGTGATTAGCTATCGTACTTTTCAGATTAGTGAAGTGTATAATAGGGATATCGGTACATCTTATTTTAGTTCTAGTATGCCTCTTATTGTTAGTACTCGCAATCATCGTCAGGTTGATGAGTCAGAGAGGATCTATGTATGGCGTAAGGATGAAGATATGTGTAAAAACGAAAACCATGTAGGTGATCTGATTGCTTGCATGCCATGCTTGCATGTCCGAAGAAACATTACATCGTACTTCTTACAGACACAGACACTGCAATATCATATTTATGCGCCGATACTAGGTAGTGACTTTCGATTAAATGTGTCGCCTGTGTGGGAGTTACAGTAAGTGTGCGAATGAAGATTAATGACACATGGACGACGACGTACGGAAGTTGGGATCTGGCAGAGAAACGTGCATGAATAACGGAAATCGTTAAAGCGACCGCTCTCAATAGCAGGAAATCCGCTTTCGACTCTCGCTCGAGCACAAATTTTCAGTGTCGTAATTCCATTCTACAGTTGGAGGTTGCTCGTACTAGCAAGTGTGAATACATTTCCTGTAAGCCATTAATGCTTATTTTCCTCGGGACAGTAGGTCAGGTACTGACGTGTGGATGCGAGGACAGCCTGGTGATGCAGTTACGTCCATGCCGGACGTATCAGGTTGCAAATTATGTGACGTGTTTTCGAGAAGACTGTTAGACACAGAAAAAACAGCTAAAACAATGAAGTGGGTACATAATGAGGTACCAACGATCATAACACCCGTACCCATCCTCCAGACACCCTGCATGCAGAACATATCACCTAACACTTGCACCGAAAATATTTCTGATATGAAAGGCACTATCGATACGCGTTTTCCACAGTTGAACTGTGGGTAAGGGCGAGTATCTGCATCCAATACACAGATTTTGATACGTTGATGAAAGTTAAGGTTTTTACAACAGTTACAGATTTTTAAATGGAACAGTGCCTCTTGACAGTAAAATGGTAAATGTAGCGTCAGTGTGAATGTCAGTGGCGTTTATTGCAGAAAGCTAGTGCAAGTAGTTACGAGTATTCGTATTGTGTGAACATTGTAAACACCAAGAGCTGTTTGTTCCATCCTACTGCTTAGATGCTAGGTGACGATGTTAAGTTTGCTTGCATTGCGTTGTGTGTACTGCATTCCGACAGTCCTGTAACGTATTGTGTGATAGTGGACGTAACAAGACTTCCTTGGAAGATAATATGTCTCAATGCGAAAAAAGCGGACTTGCTCATGGTTTATGGTGAATGTAGCAAGTACGCCGTTCGTTTGTGTACCGTGTAAGGCGATAGATGTCCCAACAGACGTCAAAATCTTCAATCTCCTCAGACAATTACAGGAAAATGCCGTATTACTGGTGCCTGCACTGCAGTCTCCTCTGAAATGCTCGAACGTGTGCAGCAATCGTTGTATGGCAGGCTGCGAATTTGTATTGACGCTGGTGGTGGTCCATTTGAGGACAGGCTTTTAAAGTATATCGGTTCTTTAACTGTCAGATACCGGAGACAGACTGCATTCACCTTTGTTTGTCTTTCGTTTGTTCTGGGCAATATCTCATTTAACGACACGATACCTCCGTGGACATTAACTTACGCACCCATGTGAAATTTACAGTCGTTTGCGCTATAATATTGAACAAACAACTATCTGTATTTATGATGTTCAAACTACGATCTCTTGTGAACTACTTGCACATACGCCTGCAACAAACATTGCTGACGTTCTAATTTAGTCTACTTTCATTGTGATACTGTCACTAGGCAATGTTGCATTGACATATTTGCACCTTTTCTAAATCAATACCCATTTGAAACTCAGGCCGGCCGGTGTGGCCGAGCGGTTCTAGACGCTTCAGCCTGGAACCGCGCTACCGCTATGGTCGCAGTTTAGAATCCTGCCTCGGGCGTGGATGTGTGTGATGTTCTTAGGTTAGCTAGGTTTAAGTAGTTCCAAGTTCTAGGGGACTGATGACCTCAGACGTTAAGTCCCATAGTGCTCAGAGCCATTTGAAACTCACAACACACTGTGTATGGGCTGCATAGGCGGCTCCGTGTCTACCATTCCAATCTGTGAAATATGCACAGCGCCTTCCATTGCCGAAATATCTGCGGTGCATGTTTTATGTGATTCACCCTCTGTTTAGCTATGTGCTAAGATAAAATGTGATGGGCCATCCCATTATGATCACCTGCTTAACAGCGTCTTGGTCCACATCTGGAACGCAATACAACAGGATTTCTATGTGTAATGGGTCCAACAAGTCACTGATAGGCTTCCGGAGGTATGTGGCAACACGTATCTATTGCACATGTTGCACCGTTTCCGGAAATTACAGGCTTGTAGTCTATGGACATGAAGCTCGCGCCCGATTGTGTCCCACACGTGTTCCACCAGGTCCAGAATTAGTGCTTAACAAGAAATCAATGTGATTTGACTATCATGCTCCTCAAACAGCTGTAGAACGATTTTGACATTATGACACGAAAATTTATCCTGCTGGAAGACGCCATCGCCATCGTCCAAGACTGAAGGCATGAAGGGATGCAGGTGGTCAGCAAGGACACAGCTCTCATAGCGTTTTCGACTACTACCACAGGTCCTATGGAAGTGCGGGGGAATGTTTCTCATAGCTTAATACTGCTTGCAGCCGATTTGAGCAGCCGTTTGCCTGGTTGAGTGTATATCCCGACAGAAGTGTCGACCTAGTGTAACAACAAATGCAATTCATTCCACCAAGTGGCATGTTTCCGTTGACCCACGGTTCAATCTCCATGATCACTTGCCCACTGTGATCGCCACTGACGATGTCGCTGGGTCAACACGTAAAAACCGTAGGTGTAGTCTGTTGCGGCACCCTAGGTTCAACAGTGTGCGCCCAACCACTTGTGCCTGTACAGGCACTGCTCTCTGCCGTCATACCAGCCCAGTTCGGTGCCCAGCCTGCCATGCAAAGCGGGCAAGCATGCAGTCTCCAAGTTCTGCCAACTAGGGTGGATACCCGAGAACCGGTCGCCCACTCATTTTCTCATCATCTTTCAACCACTCTCGATGGATGCTCAAGGCAGCCGACCAGTCTCGCCGTTTCCCCCATCCTCGTACCCAGGTGCCAGGCCACGACAATCCGCTATTTGTCATAGACACTTATATCAGTCGATTTCCCCACCTGCGTCCCGTATTGTCGTTAGATGGAGTCCCAGTCTGTCTCTGCTCCACTTATATATTTTCCTTACCGCATCACGTATCCGTAACGTCACCTGGCGTCATTTGATCCAGAGGGCTTGTTGGTATATACTGGTTGAACGTTAATAAAACCTACAAACTCCGAGACGGATTCCTGACTCGAAATGGAGGAGGACAACTCCTACGAACGTGTGTCTGGAAATGGACAGTGTACGTGCAACGACAAAAAAAATGGTCCAGGAGCACAACAGGTATTCAAAGTGGCCTCCATTGGATTGCAGCTGAAAGAGATGGTAGCGTTTGTCATGCAGGACGCGCAGTCGTGCTTTGGATTACACCATGTGGGGGGGCCACTTGCCTGGACTTGTACCAGTGTTGGTCTCAGCTTGAAATGTTGTGTGATGTGGCTGGTGTCTGTCAAGGTACTCGTCTGGCTCTCGTGCTGGCTCTCCATCGTTTCCATCTGCTTGACCGTACACAGACACCTGCTCCTCTTGTTCCCGACATGAGTACCGGACCGTTCTGCTGCTTGCAGTACGCTGCGTCAATCGCACAGCCTGCAACACACAAGGGACACACGGCACGTGGTCAGAGGAACTTTCACTCGTCAGCGCCATCTACCGTGGCAAAGATGCATTTCCGGACACAGGTTCATAGGACATTTCTTCCTCCACTTCCAGTCAGGAATCCGTCCCTTCAGTTTGTCTGTTTTATTAATGTACAACTTGTACAGGGTGTTTCAAAAATGACCGGTATATTTGAAACGGCAATAAAAACTAAACGAGCAGCGATAGAAATACACCGTTTGTTGCAATATGCTTGGGACAACAGTACATTTTCAGGCGGACAAACTTTCGAAATTACAGTAGTTACAATTTTCAACAACAGATGGCGCTGCAAGTGATGTGAAAGATATAGAAGGCAACGCAGTCTGTGGGTGCGCCATTCTGTACGTCGTCTTTCTGCTGTAAGCGTGTGCTGTTCACAACGTGCAAGTGTACTGTAGACAACATGGTTTATTCCTTAGAACAGAGGATTTTTCTGGTGTTGGAATTCCACCGCCTAGAACACAGTGTTGTTGCAACAAGACGAAGTTTTCAACGGAGGTTTAATGTAACCAAAGGACCGAAAAGCGATACAATAAAGGATCTGTTTAAAAATTTCAACCGACTGGGAACGTGACGGATGAACGTGCTGGAAAGGTAGGGCGACCGCGTACGGCAACCACAGAGGGCAACGCGCAGCTAGTGCAGCAGGTGATCCAACAGCGGCCTCGGGTTTCCGTTCGCCGTGTTGCAGCTGCGGTCCAAATGACGCCAACGTCCACGTATCGTCTCATGCGCCAGAGTTTACACCGCTTTCCATACAAAATTCAAACGCGGCAACCCCTCAGCGCCGCTACCAATGCTGCACGTGAGACATTCGCTAACGATATAGTGCACAGGATTGATGACGGCGATATGCATGTGGGCAGCATTTGGTTTAGTGACGAAGCTTATTTTTACCTGGACGGCTTCGTCAATAAACAGAACTGGCGCATATGGGGAACCGAAAAGCCCCATGTTGCAGTCCCATCGTCCCTGCATCCTCAAAAAGTACTGGTCTGGGCCGCCATTTCTTCCAAAGGAATCATTGGCCCATTTTTCAGATCCGAAACGATTACTGCATCACGCTATCTGGACATTGTTCGTGAATTTGTGGCGGTACAAACTGCCTTAGACGACACTGCGAACACCTCGTGGTTTATGCAAGATGGTGCTCGGCCACATCGCACGGCCGACGTCTTTAATTTCCTGAATGAATATTTCGATGATCGTGTGATTGCTTTGGGCTATCCGAAACATACAGGAGGCGGCGTGGATTGGCCTCCCTATTCGCCAGACATGAACCCCTGTGACTTCTTTCTGTGGGGACACTTGAAAGACCAGGTGTACCGCCAGAATCCAGAAACAATTGAACAGCTGAACCAGTACATCTCATCTGCATGTGAAGCCATTCCGCCAGACACGTTGTCAAAGGTTTCGGGTAATATCATTCAGAGACTACGCCATATTATTGCTACGCATGGTGGATATGTGGAAAATATCGTACTATAGAGTTTCCCAGACCGCAGCGCCATCTGTTGTTGAAAATTGTAACTACTGCAATTTCGAAAGTTTGTCTGCCTGAAAATGTACTGTTGTCCCAAGCATATTGCAACAAACGGTGTATTTCTATCGTTGCTCGTTTAGTTTTTATTGCCGTTTCAAATATACCGGTCATTTTTGAAACACCCTGTATATGTGACAGTTGGCCGCTGTGACCGAGCGGTTCTAGGCGCTTTAGTCCGGAACCATGCGGCTGCTACGGTCGCGGGTTCGAATCCACCTCGGGCATGGATGTGTGTGATGTCCTTAGGTCAGTTAGGTTTAAGTAGTTCTAAGTTCTAGGGGACTGATGACCTCAGGTGTTAAGTCCCATAGTGCTCAGAGCCATTTCGGCTATTTGAACCTTCCTTCCTCCACTTCCAGTCTGGAATCCGTCCCTGCCGTTTGTCGGTTTTATTGATGTTCACCCTTTATTGGTAGTATTTAGGTAGTAACGACCATGCTAGAGCTTGGCACAATGTCGCCTGGGGGAGTAATGGGTTTTGTAATGAAACTCGACGCGGCGCTCTGTTTACCTTCAAAGTACAGTTGATTGTGTTTGGTCAGAGTACACAACGAAAACAACGTCACAATGAGAATAACAACTTAGGTAAACAATGGATTTTATTCCTTCTTTATCTTTCGCTCGCCATAATATTGACAATATTCTCTGAATACACTACTGGCCATTAAAATTGCTACACCAAGAAGAAATGCAGATGATAAACGGGTATTCATTGGACAAATATATTATACTAGAACTGACATGTGATTACACTTTCACGCAGTTTGGGTGCATATATCCTGAGAAATCAGTACCCAGAACAACCACCTCTGGCCGTAATAACGGCCTTGATACGCCTGGGTATTGAGTCAAACAGAGCTTGGATGGCGTGTACAGGTGCAGCCACCCATGCAGCTTCAACACGATACCACAGTTCATCAAGGGTAGTGACTGGCGTATTGTGACGAGCCAGTTGCTCGGCCACCATTGACCAGACGTTTTCAATTGGTGGGAGATCTGGAGAATGTGCTGGCCAGGGCAGCAGTCGAACATTTTCTGTATCCAGAGAGGCCCGTACAGCACCTGCAACATGCAGCCGTGCATCATCCTGCTGAAATGTAGGGTTTCGCAGGGATAGAATGAAGGGTAGAGCCACGGGTCGTAACACATCTGAAATCTAACGTCCACTGTACAAAGTGCCATCAATGCGAACAAGAGGTGGCCGAGACGTGTAACCAATGGCACCCCATACCATCTCGCCGGGTGATACGCCAGTATGGCGATGACGAATACACGCTTCCAATGTGCGTTCACCGCGATGTCGCCAAACGCGGATGCGACCATCATGATGCTGTAAACAGAACCTGGATTCATCCAAAAAAATGACGTTTTGCCACTCGTGCACCCAGGTTCGTCGTTGAGGCGCTCCTGTCTGTGATGCAGCGTCAAGGGTAACCGCAGCCATGGTCTCCGAGCTGATAGTCCATGCTGTTGCAAACGTCGTCGAACTGTTCGTTCAGATGGTTGTTGCCTTGCAAACATCCCCATCCGTAGACTGAGGGATCGAGACGTAGCTGCACGATCCGTTACAGCCATGCGAATAAGATGCCTGTCATGTCGACTGCTAGTGATACGAGGCCGTTGGGATCCAGCGCGGCGTTCCGTATTACCCTCTTGAACCCAACTATTCCATATTCTGGTAAAAGTCATTGGATCTCGACCAACGCCAGCAGCAATATCGCGATACGATAAATCGCAATCGCGATAGGCTACAATCCGACCTTTATCAAAGTCGGAAACGTGATGGTACGGATTTCTCCTCCTCACACGAGGCATGACAACAACGTTTCGCCAGGCAACGCCGGTCAACTGCTGTTTGTGTATGAGAAATCGGTTGGAAACTTTCCTCATGTCAGCACGTTGTAGGTGGCGGTACCGGCGCTAACCTTGTGTGAATGATCTGAAAAGCTAATCATTTGCACATCACAGCATCTTCTCCCTGTCGGTTAAATTTCGCGTCTGTAGCACGTCATCTTCGTGGTGTAGCAATTTTAATGGCCAGTAGTGTATTAACTACTCACTAGGAGCGATGTGTATGCCTACGATCTTTTAACACTGTTCACCTGCTGACGCGGCTTAAAGCCGCGAAACCGGTCGTGTTTTAATCAACAACAATTTTACCAGATGTGAGAGGAGTTTTTCCTAACATCATGCCTTTCAACTCTGAGATTTCCCGGAATATAAGATAGATTGTATTTGTTACCTGTGGGTCACGTAATCATGGAAAAGCTGAAGGGCAACTAAGCAATCTTGAAATCTAACTTGAGTTTGGGTATAACTGATTTTTATTTGCTCCTTATGAAGCACACAATTCACATAAAATTGACAGAGAGCAAAGTTCTCCAAAATTTTAATAGAAATTGCACAAAATGATGCTAACACTGTTTGCGTATGTGTGTGTTTGTGGCAGGGAGGGGGGGGGGGGGGAGAGGAGGAAGTCGTACCAGTTTTTATGGAAGACGGTACAGGGAAAGCGAAGCAAGACTTCCTTATCTGGCTAGCTCGCAAATCAAAAGTTAACGAGACGAAAGAGACCAAAAATTATTAAATACGTAGAGAACTTGCGTGGCAGAATAAGTAAATTGTGAGTTACTCAGAATATGGATCGTTCTACCGCAATTGCGACACCTACACTTCCCAAGAATCAGCTAGCGTGCACCAGTGGGCACCATGCGCTGGCCAGGAGACGAATAGCCCAGAAACGTTCTTCTCCGCCTTCAGTTCCCAACTTAAAAAAACCTCCACATGGAGTGGATGACTCAGTGCTGTTGCCAATGTATTAAACCAAAATACAGCTTATTTAAAAAACAAAACAGAGGAATGCAGCATCAACTTCCCACTCTTGTCATACAAACGTTAACAAAGAAGGGGCAAGAGTTTGGTACTGGTCCGTAGCAGTGGCCCACAGATTGGTCAACCGCTCGGTGCCAAGTGCAGTGGTAGGGGCAACTCATTCAATTGGATGTACCAAAAATTTGGAGCGAAAGCAAGCGTCTTTGTCACGCTGGTGGGGCGGTGCCACAGCGTCCCATTCTTTGAAATCTGTAGAGAAAAAGCAAAAATGTCAAGCTCAATTATTGTGTGGAGGGTGGCTCTGGCGGCACAATGGCCTCTTCCCTCAGCGAGGACAGGCATTCGCCCTCGCCTAAAATGGCACGGACTGTGCTGCTGCTCCACTTCCCCGAAAGTTCTCGGGATGCTTGCCTCTATTAACGAGACTCACTGACCGCCTTCTGCCGACAAACGGGAACTAGAAACCATGCCAGGAGCACACCTTGTCAGTGAGAAAAATGCAAATCTTTGCTCCCAAGTAGACATGGGCAGCACTCTCAACAACATAACCGTGAAATAGTGGCAGAAAAATGAAACACAGTAATATGTGACAGTCATGCCACATCAGCCCTTCATCCCTATTTCAAAAAGAATAAAAAAGTGACAAAATTGCAATATTCGTTCATAACCTAGTTTAGGCATCGCAGAAATTAACTAACTCAAACAACCATCAGAACCAAAAAAGGGCACATAGTAGTTTTCCATCAGGATATAGAAAACGGCAATGTATCGGACTGTCTACCACGTGTTTATATGCGAAATAAATGGGTGTGGAAAATTATTTACAGTGCTTCAGAATCTCAAGTTTTCAAAAATAAACTAATTACTTTTGAACACAAAATTGTTCTCCACAAACTGGACACTTTTATGTGGGTCTAGAAAGCAAAATAAGAGTAAAAATTTGTCTCCCTCTGAGACATAACTCTCTTACATCCTGTTCTTGCACAAAATTACACTCCTATGAAAAAAAAAATGGCTGTCCTTACGGCTTACAGTTTGCTAACAGTCGGGGCATGTTGACACCTGTGTTGTGTGGCTAACACAAGGGGTGCCATTCCGTTTATAACATTACCGCCTGTAATTTCGTGAAATTCGCTTTATTTTCTGTATCTGATATTCAAGAGCGTGAACTGTGACGCAAAATTATTCCTTAAACTTCATCTTAGCCGACAACGTTATAATAAAACTAGGGTCTGATGCTCTTTTGTTTAATCTCAACTAGTTTCGTAAAAACCAAGAATGATAATAATACTGTTAAGTTTCATTTACTTTGGGAACTGCAAAACAGTTGCGGCCCACAGGTAGATTGAAAACAATTCGTTTGGTATTTTATTTATCATGAAATTAAGTCAAGTTTCTTTTCGTAATGACAGCTCTCAGAAAAATCAACGTACTTCGAGAAAAATAAATGACTGCATGTATTTGCAAATAGTAATTACACACAAAATGGCTTTTGAAATAATCACGAAGCAAAGGGAAAGTTTCCGTATTTAATTTTCTCGCTTTTAATGAAGGAATCTATTTTTTCTTTTTATCTAAAATGAAAGAGGATCTTAAAATAACGTACTGGTAATACGCAATTTTTTGTGCTTTAATGAACATTCAGGGTACATACGTAAATCAGACTCACTTTTGTTAGCACAGTTCGGTTACAAAGACCTGCTGACAAGAGAGCAAGAGCACAAGATAACAAGAGAGAAAGGCGATAAGATAGCTTTTCAGAATGGTACATGCCTCTTTCTAGTATTCTAATAGAGCTATCTTCTCGCATTTTTTATCTCAGTACTAGGTAAAACAGTCACGCATCGCTGCACCACATACACGATGGCACCAACAAAATTAAATATTGTTTCACCTAAGCGTAATAGATTCTGTCATTTAGTAATTGTTTCTGGTAATACGTGGGAAAATTTGTTAACTCTGGCTCTGACGTCGCGTTTCGTTCTTTAGCTCATGGGGTGGTTGCTGATCTGTGTCGTCCAAAGGGAGGCAACCCCTTCACTGTACCTACTAGTACCTACTGGGTGAGGCTTTTCTCATATCTTCTCCACGGTCCATCTGCTTCTGTAACAGCCGTAACATTTAATTAGTAAATTTTGCAACCGTACGCAACAGTACGTGATACTCCTGACATGAATGTTTCCCATGACTGAACGTAAGAATGAATGTGCAACTGTACAACATTTAATAAAATGACCGTAGCTTGATGGCTATCGTTAACTTATTTCATCACAAATCAAGACAAAACAACACACGATTTTCACAGCAAAAGTTAAACGCAGACCTTGACCCAGAGAATCTCGTTAACCTAAAATTCTTATGTTTTACAATTTTTGGTGCACTATCATAGATCTGTCCACGTGATGACCCAAGTGAGATGTGCCCTATGGCCTACCAAGTTCAGAACGGGTAGCACAATCCAAATTAGATAACACGTTCCAGCAGTACAGGCTGGTCACATATAAAAGTGACACAGAGGAAAACAATATTTCAAACATAAACGTGGTCGAGACCGATCAGCACTCCACTGGAAAAAGCTAGTGTGTGAAAGATCCTCTTAAAGATCTTGGCAAGTGCCCCAGGGCACAATTTTTAACTGTTGCAGCTAGCGGTAGGTCAAAAACCTCATAATATCGACAGCGTTGCTTTCTGTGACGACATGAAACAGAAGATCCGTAACTGAAGGCACTGGTGCAATAACGAGATACGTCTACTTTTGGCCTAAAATGAGATTTTACTACCGCTGCTTAGTTTGAAAATTGCTCTGTCATGTGGAGAAAGAACGAGAGCTGTCCATGTAACCAGAATAACATACGGAATCGACTTGTCGACATTGGGTGTTTGGGGCAAGAACCAGACATGTCCAGGGCTTGCTTTCTCATTGCACCAAACAGTAACCTGACTCTGCTATGTGAAATACATCCAAGAAGTTCTCTGCGGTTGTCTTACACAAGATCTATTTTTAGACTTCTTGTTCCATCCAAAAAAGGTTTTCGGTGTCCTGCTTATGAGAAGTTTGCTGTTTCAGGGTACAGGTACAAGTTAAGTCAATGAATGGAAGAAAATTAAAGGCCGCCAATTACTGTCATTATACTCACTGTCTGTTAACAGCGAAAAACTTACGTAACAATGCTTGGTCTTCTTGCAAGGTGAAAACGCCACAAAATTGGTAAATATTACTCTAGCACGATTTCAGATGAATATGTCTCAGTGGACAAGTACCTTTCAATTAGGTAGCAGCTTATGGAAATCAGTTAGTAGTAATGAAAGAACAACAAAATCTCGTCACTAGTAAACAGTTATGTAAACCCAAAAATTCGTAACGCCACTCGCTGTAATGCTTACTATCTTTAATTTTAGTCAAAAAGTTTTTATATTTACTCATAACTCAATGCTGTCGTTTAGCTTAAAATTCATCGTAATGATACAGCGTCATTCAATAATCGCTTTGCTATGAGCTATAGTCACGTAGCTTGCAAAGTTAAAATTTCGATTGTAAAAGAATGTCAAAGTTCGTGATATGATTTCACTGATCGTTAGTTTCCTGTACCTTCAGCTTTTATTAACATTCATTAACAATCACTCCTAATCACTTTGTACAATAACTACTATTATTGGCTCAAGACGTTAACGCACATTTCTGATTGAAGTTGCGCAAAAATGAAAATTTATTTATTCAAGAAAATGTAGAACAAAAAATATCTTTTACTGAACTTTACTTTGTTAAGCACTGTCGTTCAAATTAATGTTTACTGGATAGAAGCGCTTGAGTTAATTGTTGTTTAGGAAATTATTGAAATTTTAATTACTATTATTTCTTTAATGAACACACTGTAATAGTTTGTCAGGCATTAGGATCCTCTCGGCTGAGCAGTGGTTAGCGCACTGGACTCACTTCGGAAGGACGGTGGTTCAAACTCGCGTCCCACCATACTGAATTAGGTGTTCCGAAATTTTCCTAAACCGCTTAAGGCAAATGCCGGGGTGGTTCCTTCGAAAAGGCACGGCCGCTTTGCTTCTCCATCGTTCTCTCAGCCGAGCTTGTGCTCCGTCTCTAATGACCTCGCCGTCGACGGGACGTTAAACACTGATCTCTTCCCCTCCTTCTCTGGACGGAATGGACCCTACTTAGGTATTCCGTTTTGCGAAAAAGTGAGGGTCGTCACTTTGGTATAGCTCGGTATTATCCGAACAGAAAATGAACTACTAGCAGTATATGAGTCTGACCCAGATAATTAGTTGCATCTTGCTTCGAGTTTCGAAGTCGTCGGTGCAATGTAAGGCACAGTTCGTTGACAGTGTGGGCCACAGGCTCTTCCATTTGTAGCTCCGCAACAAATGAAACTGGGCCTACAGTACTACTCACGTTAATTTGCATAATCGTGCGGTAATTATACTGTGCCCATTTAATGCCATGTGCTCCGCCCGTCCACAAGAGACGTACGTGGAGCCATTACACACTTTACCATCACTGCTTTATGACAATTTCTCAATAAAAAAGCCGCAAGGCGACTCGACTCGACTGTCCCTCTCAACATCCTCCTACGTTCTCCTCTGCGCTGTACTGAACCGTTAGCGCGCTTGCGCGCCCAGGGATAATGCAGCTGCCACATCTCCATACTCTCCGACAGAATCGCATCGCCCTGGTTAAGCCAGCGTGTCTACTTTCAATTAGCTTACAACTAATATCTATTTAGCTTTACAATAGAAAACATTCCATTTCAACATACAAACATTAGTACACTTTTTATGCTTATCCATTACGGATATTTTAGAACCGTGACTGTATATTGAATGTAAATAAGTTATACACAACTGCAACCAGTCACTTTTTGAATAATAATGCTTTATTCCATAAACCGGTTTTCAAACCTTTTCAGGTTCATCTTCAGATGGTTTCGGGAGGATCCGGGAAGTTACATCATTACTGGTAGTAGCATAATGCTGGGTGCTGGTTCTATGGCAGAAAGATGGTTCACACTTTAATGTTTCGCCATGACTATAGCTTATCTGTCGATATGGATGTAAATTTAGTTTTTACTTACTGTGACAGTATAGCCGGATTTTTTCGGATCTGTCTGCCTCCATTTTGATGTCCAGAACACTTTCATACGAACTATATTAGTTTACACTTTACCAGCATCCAGCATGCGCTTTACAACTGTTGCTTGTAACAAAGCTCTTGACAGAAAGATATGGCATAACCTACTTTGTACAGAGATGTAATTTGTTGTTCTTTACAAGTGTTAAAGTCGATATAAGGGCAAGTATTTTAATGGCGATAACATGAGAGCACGAGATAAAATAAATAAATTACTGCAAGAACAAATTTCAGGTGATTTGATTTCTTATTTCTACTTGTATATTACAGGCAGGTTTTTTTATATAATAGCAATTATCATGTTTGGCATTAACTTGAATCACAAGCAATCAATAATACAGGGTTATTGTATCTGCAGTGAGATGCAGCTGTCTGTATGACTATAGGGCCTGTGTATTTAAATTAATAATAAATCTTCAGATTAACTGTTGGTTTATTTCTGTTGTTACGTTAACATGATCTGGGGTATTATCCAGAGCAGATTCTGTTTATTTTAGCTAAAGGTACATGTATAAGAGTTATAGTGATTGTAATGGACTAAAGCTGTTTGTATGACTGTGCATTTAATATTTAAAAAATCATGAACAAAAATTCTTTAAGTGTTGACTTATTTTTGTTATAACATTAGAGTGATCTGGGATATTGGTAGAGGCAGCTTCTGTTTGTTCCAGCTAGAATTAATATGTATAAAGTACTGATTTATGTTAGCAATGGAGAGCTTTAAGATTTAGAGATATGGTACAGGTCTTATTTTGTGGCAGTATATTACGTTGACACCGGTGTGGTTAGGATGTAAGGAGAGGGAGGGGGTGGGTCATTGGGAGCGGGGGGGGGGTTGGGGAGCTGGTGTGGGGTTCGTTGAGTGGTTACTTGTTTTGAACTAGTAGTCATCAGCGCCCGTACAAAGTCCCAATTTTGACGTAGTCCAATTTGTACACAATCCAATCTGGCCACTGCCAAGAATGATGATGATGATCATGAAATGACGAGGACAACACAAACACCCAGTCCACGGGCAGACAAAAACCCCAACCCGACCGGGAATCGAACCCGGGAGCCCGTGATCCAGAGGTAGCAAAGCTACTAGACCAGGGGCTGCGGAGTGGCCTCTGCATGTAGCTACATTTTAATTATAACCATCCGGCAGGTCACAAAACGTAGCATCTGCAAAGAGCACTAGAAGACTGCCTTGGAATCCGACACATCTCCTATGAAATAGAAAAGTATTGAAATATGGACCACAGTGAGTTTTCTTGCGTAAACACTTCGATTAAAATCTTTCACTCGCGCTGTCAAAAGCCTGCTGCGGATACTGGTGCCGTCCGGGTGCAGGATTCGACCGCTAGCGTGCTCCACATTTTACGTGACATGACGTCGCGGGCGCCTTCGGCTGATCTCGCCATTGTCTGCCGGATGCAGTAGCGCCGGTTTTACGCGGCGGACGTAAAGGCGAGAGGAGCCGCTCGTCTGTCTTCAATGGCGGCGGCGTTAGTGTCGCCGATTGTTCCTGCGGCTCTGCGAAGCCGTTCGCGACTCGGAAGAGCACTTTGCAAAGTTTATTAGCCGAGACGAGTGCGCTCTCGGCGCGAATCGCTCTATCAGATTTATACTGCGGGAATTGGAAAGGCGAGGTGCAGTCGCAGCGCGCAGCCGTAAAGAGAGTCTGCCGCTTTCATCTCGCTGCCGCTGCAGGCGACTGGCCGTAAATCACCGCCGGACGAGGCTCTCGTTCCGGCTGCCTGCAGCAGCAGCTACTGGCGGTCGGAGTTTGTAAACATGCGTGTCTGTAAACTGCCTGGAGGAACGATCGTAAATCGCCGCTTTTGTTTTCGTTACCGTTACCTCACCGAGGAACGGTGTGTGGTTACGTTCTAATTACGGTGTAAATGAAGGCTTTTGGCGAAGCCGTCGTCCGTAATCTACCTTAACTACAACGTGTCCCGAACTGCGTATTTAAACTCGAACTCGCGGTAATGTGAGTCCTAATCGACGTGAAAGAAAATATCATGTTTGATTTGACGTACCAACTGAAATTGTTGTCTCTCCTCAGCACAATGCACACTGCACATCTTGGGAGTCCACCGTAAATGCAAAACTTTGAAGGCACAACTGTTTTATAGAAATCATGAATTACGTGATCTCTTATGTTTTATCGTCATCGATTGATGGCGTGCTTCCGAGTGTTCAGTCGTGTTGCGGTTTCCATTTTACGCACAATATTTCGATTTCCTCAGGTGCTGCGAGTTATGCCGTTAATACGTACGCGCTGTCTGGATTCCAATCATATTATAAGATATGATTCGATTAAGAAACAGTGTATACACAGGCTGATTGGGAAGAAAAAATTAGAAAAATAAAAAATTTCCCCGAGACCCGCAATCGAACTCTTGTACTCGAATATTCTAGCACAAAGTTCTACCCACTGCCCTAACTGCGCAGTACAGATACACAGTAATGATAAAGATAGTTGACTTACCTGTGATTACAATGTTGTCACATTGCACGTCTTTGATGTCAATTTTCTATTGATAATATTCATCAGCATCATAATTTTTATCATCAGCTTGCGAGTATTCTATGGTTGACACCGCTTTTCGCATCTACTTTCTCTGATCATTGCATTCTTCTTCTTTTAGTCCGCTGGCTTTCATCGTATCCCAGTCCTCTCGAGCCCAAGCTCCTCCTAGGTCCTCCACGTCTACTTCTTCCCCCTGGGATGCATTGTCACACTTTCTTTGGCCATCGCCTATTGACAATATTTTCTCAATGTCCATACCATGATTCACATTACTTAGTATTAAGAAGATCATTTGCAGTGCAACCATCTTGTTTCTCTGACACTTGTTTATAACCACGTTTCTGCTCCATACGTATCGATGTTTTCAACAGCGATGATGTATCACCCGCTCGGCCCTTTTTGTTATTTTGTTAGTCCAAAGTCGTACGGCTCTCTTGCCCTGGCCTGTTTTATTATTCATTTCATCTTCAGTTTTTCCGTTTGATGATATCGTAATCCCTAGATACTTAAAAGACTTTCATCCCATGATCTTACCGTCTCCAACCTCCGGATCCTCTATGGCACTGTCGCCATCCTTCGTATGTTCGGTTTTTGTTCAGTTAATTGCGAGGCCCCCTCCTTCATACTCCTCTTTTAGCTTCCGAAGCATGTACTCAGCATCATACTGGTCTCTTGCTTCGATGATACGTCATCAGCGAAGAAAAGTGTGTACAACATTTCACCACCCACAGGGACTCCCATGCTTCTACATTTGTTTCTCCAGGCATCTTGTGCTTCGTTCATACGCAGTTTAAATAGCATCTGTGCTACAGCCCACCCTCGGCGTTGTGTTTTCTAACAGGAAATTTCTGTTACACTGAATTTCCTATTTTGACGGCTCTCACACAGTTCGTACAGCGCTCTTTAACTGCTTTGGTATAAATAGTTGACACGCCACTGTTCTTTATAGCTGCCGTCAAATTGTTTTGTGGTACCGCATCACAGCTCTTCGGCAAATACGCGAAGAATAAATGGGTTTCTATCCCTTTGGCAATTTTCTTCGCTGTTAGATTCCGCAATGTAAATATTCCACATCAGTATCAGATATACGTATATATTCAATACCTATGGGTTGAAATTTGTTACAGACATTTTCGTATTGTCAGTGTGCAAAAAATGACGCCGTAATGTTCATTGTTAAAGTGCGAATATTATGGTTGACCCTGTATTTTTTTTTTGTATATTTGTGCCATGCAAAACGACTATCGATTCGAGAGATGAATGATTTTCTGTAAGATTTAGTAGGCACCAGAAACTGTGCTTTTATTCTGATTATTCTCACGCTAGGTGAACAATTGAGGTAATACAGTGGTCACACTGCCTTCCTCTAATACTGGTTTTTTGAATGTACTCAGTAGGATTTCATGAGAACGACACGACTTTTCTTTCAACGATTATGCTTTATGTTCTGTGTGAATCTCAGTCACACTTCTGTGTGGTACAAACCGACTCCTTACTCTTAGGAGTCATACTTGGATGTTTGCTGCCATACCTACTTTATAAGAAACACCAAATATTGCAACAGCACTCTTGAATTGATCGTAGTAGAGCCCTGTGTGCAGTTTTATTAACACACGCCAAACGTTCTCGTATGTATGTTATTCACTGTTCATTTTCACAGCTGAATTTGAAACACTGCACTCAAATTCGAAATGAGCGCTCGCAAATTTTTGTGCACCCTTCCTCATTTAGTACCTACAAAACCACGTGACTAGTTGTTTACGTTTGTATTAAAACCTCGTCATCTTGTAAAATACTTAAAACGCTAAAGCGCTTTCTGAGTTGATTCGCTACGGTTTGTTGAAAGGCATATTACTGCTTTATGAAGCTCATATCGCACATCAGTGGAGCATTGAAGCCTTTTTTCGTTTATTTGTAAACATGTCTCTGTTTTGCTACCCAGAAAAAAAAGCAAACAGCAAGCGACCATGACGTCATTATAGCTACTACGATTAAGAAAGTTAATAAATCATGTAAGAAGGACAGGAGAATGTTTCTGCTAGAAAGAGCAGATAAGCTGTTATTAACATCTTTCTTAGACAGAGAAATGGCGTCGCTTAATACCAGTAAGATGGATATAGAGGAATTATAAGCAAAGTTTAAACAGACTGTAGTTCGTGGTCTGTAGATCCATGTGCTTAGGAAGTGGATAAAAGATGGAAAAGATCGACCATGGTTTCATAACGAAATTCGTAAGATGCTGAGGAAGCAGAGGCTATTGCCCTCTAGGCAACGACGAAAGTCGATGGTTGGTAGAGATTCGTGCGTCTGTGAAAAGATCTATGCCCGAAGCATACAACAGCTACCACCGTCACACCTTAGCGAAAGATCTGGCAGAGAAACCGAGAAAATTCTGGTCTTGTGTAAAATCGCTAAGCGGGTCTAAGGCTTCCATTCAGTCCCTTGTTGACCAGTCTAGTGTGGCTGTTGAACACAGAAAAACGAAAGCTGACGTTTTAAATTTTACGTTCAAGAAATCGTTCTAGCAGGAGGACAGCCTCCCGTATCAGCGACACAGAAATAGACATACCTGGCGTAGAGAAGCAACTTCAAGATTTGGAAACAAATAAATCATCAGGTCCGGATGGAATCCCAGTTCGATTTTACAAAGAGTGCTCTACGGCATTGGCCCCTTACCCAGCTCATACTTAACGTGAATCACTCTCCCAGCACAAAGTCCCAAGCGACTGGAAAAAAGCGCAGGTGACTCCAGTATATAAGAAAGGTACAAGAACGGACCCGCAAAATCACAGATCAATATCCCTAACTTCCGTTTGCTGCAGAATTCTTGAACCCATTCTCAGTTCGAATATAATGAACTTTTTTGAGGCTAAGTAGTTTATGTCCACGAACCAGCATGGTTTTAGAAAGCATCGCTCCTGTGAAACTCAGCTTGCCCATTTCTCATATGATGTACTGAGAACTGTGAAGGGCAACAGGCAGATTTTATATTTTTAGATTTCCGGAAAGAATTTGACACGGTGCCCCATTGCAGGTTGTTAACAAAGGTACGAGCATATGGAATGAGTTTACAGATGTGTGAGTGCCTCGAAGACTTCTTAAATAATAGAACTCAGTGTGTTGTCCTCCACGGCAAGTTTTCATCAGAGACAAGGGTATCGTCAGGTGTGCCCCAGGGCAGTGTGACAGGATCGTTGTTCTCTATATATGTAAATGGTTTGACGGACAGGGTGGCTATCAGTCTGCGGTTGTCTGCTGATGATGCCGTGATGTACGGTAAGGTGTCGAAGTTAAGTGACTGTAGGAAGATACGAGTTAGACAAAATTAGCAATTGGTGTGATGAATGACAGCTAGCCCTAAACGTGGAACAGTACAGGTTAATGTGGATGAGTAGGAAGAACAAACCTGTAATTTTCGGATACAGTAGTACCAGTGTCCTTATTGACGCAGTCAAGTCGTTTATATATCTGGGCGTAATATGAGGTGGAACGAGCATGCGAAAACTCTGGTAGGGAAAAGAAATGATAGACTTCGGTTTATTGGGAGAATTTTAGGAAACAGTGGTTCACGTGTAAAGAAGACCGCATATCGGACGCTGGTGCGACCTACTCTTGAGTACTTCTCGATCGTTTGGGATCAGTACTAGGTCGGAGCGGAGGAAGACATTGAACCAAGTGAGAGGAAGGGCACTAGATTTGTCATTGGTAGATTCGAACAACAAGTAATTGTTACGGAGATGCTTCGAGAACTCGAATAGGAATCTCTGGAGAAAGGCGGCGTTCTTTTCTGGAAACACTATTAAGAAAAGATAGAGAACCGGCATTTGAAGGTGACTGCCGAACGATTCTGCTACCGACAACGTACATCGCGCCTAAGGACCACGAAGATACGAGAAATTAGGGCTCATGCGGAAGCACACAGACAGTTGTTTTTCCCTCGCTCTATTTGCGAGTGGAACAGGAGGGGCAATGACAAGTAGTGGTACAGGATACCCTCCGCCACGCACCTTGCGATGTATTGCAGAGAATCTATGTAGATGTAGGTGTGGAACTGCTAATAAAATCATATAAATGAGAGTAAGGGAAGAAGAAATTACATAGCGAAATAAATTCTAACAATAAAAACTGATTAACTTGCGAAAGTGTAAAATTAATGCGGTTGCAAATGAAAAGTATCGTTTGATCCGGGTACCACCGCGCAGTATGTTTGTTTTACCAAAGCGTAGCCTCATGCTCTGGACCTCTGGTTCCCAGATGCGCTACCTGTCATTTTACAGCATAGTTTCATATAATAATAATTTCCTTGTATTTAGTTGTGGTGGTACGGTAATAGGGAGTTTCATCAAAGAGTTACATATTTCTACAGTAGGTAGTATTGTCAAAGTTAAAAGATCCTGTAATGATTGTTCGGAAACCACTACGTGTCGAGATGTGGGCTATTTGATTGCCGCTTTCTCATCCGTCTGTTACATGGAAAGAGATGCTATAGGTAGTGCAGTTTGCAATTTCCTCGCATCCTGATGCATCCTTCAGCCCTTCTTAGCTGTAAACCACGGACTCTTTCAAACACGCCTGGCTCAATATTGATTTCACACATGCGCTGGCCACACGTTCCTCTAACATCTGCACATTGTTGATGTGTTGGGCATTCGCCAATGCCTTTAAATGTCCCCATAGCCGGAAATGCAACGGATTCAGTTGCGTGAACGGGATGACCATGCTACTGGACCTGCTGGACCAATCCATCACCAAGCAAAAATCCATAGAAAATCCGAAGAAAATGAGGTGGGTCCCCGTCGTTTATAAACTGTAATCGTCTTTCTGCAAGGGTAACGTTCTCCAGTAATTCATCGCGCAGAAATCGGTGATACACAACACATGTAATCTGTTTGGTAAAGCGTGTGGCCCTATAAGTCTATCACTGACAATTCCTGACCGTACATTGATACTGACACGACCCTGACGCCTCACCTCCATGATTCCTCGAGCATGAGCATCTGCCGACACGTGACTATTGTGGTAATTCAGTATGCGATCTCTTGTGAATCGTGCCTCATCTGTAAACAAAGCGCAGGCTGTGAAACGCGGATTTTCAGCGGCCCAGATCTCAACAGGCATTGGTTTCCGGACATACAATTATACGAAATGTTCTTCTAGTTTCAATCAATATTGGGTCCTGTAGGAATATGTAACACTTTTTTTTAAACATGCGGTAACTCACGATGGTTGCCTCTAACAGTACGTGGAGCATCACGCCATGGTACCAACTCGCGCGTTGCCTCCACCAAGGGGCAGACTTCGGGGTCTCCGTTTCGCGCAACTCTTTCAGGCTGCTTCCAGAACATAACATCCCACTCCTGTTTCCCACTTACATCCGAAACACGTAGGCAGCAGCGACTTTGAGTGGCTAGCAATGACTTTTTCGTTCATCGGCATCCACAGGCTCAACGAATATTCTGTCACATTATTAGTTCAAAAACTTATACAGATGTTGCAAAAATACCTTTACAATATCTGTAAACAGGTTCCTTACACCAAAGTAAGATAAAAGTTCGTGTAAATGTATGCCCGAAAATCCTTCGGTTTCGAGTTACTAACGAAAGTTTACAATTTAGGTGCTTGGAGCTCATTCACATGTAAACTCATAAGAAATGGTCGAAACAACCTCCGCTTGCTTCTAAACATGCATGCTCCGAAAGCAATCCAGACATCTTTTTTCTTCAATTTTTACTTTTTCTATTGATGTGTATTGCTACTCATTCAAACTTTGTCCTCGACTACTATGCACACAGTACCTCGTCTGCAAATTCTACGACTTCACTGTTAATTTCTACAGTTTTCTTTGTCATGTATGGGCTAACATTAAACTAGTCTATAATAAGTGGTTTTTAAGGATACTTTCAAACTTACTCTTTTGAATTTTTCTATTAGTTGTTGAAGTTTACTACGGGTAAACAATAAAATGTCATCCGCAAAACGAAGGTGATTCTCATATACTTCATTGCCAAACATTCCGTAATTTTTTTCCCGGTTCAAGAATCTCATAATTCCCTCTAGGGCTTCTGAGAAGGTATTATAGTAGAAGGGTTGTTTGCAAGAGGTGCAGGGAGGCCGCTGAGCAGCTGTCGCCTCTGCCATCGTCTTTCCCAGGGTACGTGAAGCTACTGTGCAGTATCTAGCATCTGTGACATAGCTTACTTACAGCACCCCGCCAAATATCTGCGCCTCCAGAAAGACACTGCAGTACCTGTCGCTCCATAAACGCATGGGAACGATTTGAGAAACACTCTACAAAGATGGGCGTGTTTGTGTGGCCCCTCAGGTCCCGTTCCCGCAATCCCGCGGCCTATAGGGTCGGAGTCGAGCGAGAAGTGATCGCCTCGGACACAGTTCCGATGAATCTCCATGAGTTTCGGGTGGGGGTTGAGCGGTCGTGGACCAGTATGATTCCCCAACACTTTCTATGCCTCGTAGAGCAGTATACTCACTCACTCTCTCTCTCTCTCTCTCTCTCTCTCTCTCTCTCTCTCTCTCACCAAGCATGAACAGTCCAACAGTCCGATGGAGACGGAAGTCGGTAGATGTGATGTACATGTACAGGCAAACAATGATAACAAAAATGGATGACAAAGTTGTTGGATATCCTCCTGAGGGATAACGTGCCAAATTCTGTCCAATTGGCGCATCAGATTGTCAAAATCCAGAGATGGCTGGTGAGGGCTTTCTAGACATTTCGTTGTTTCTGTTGGAATTCCGAGAGCGGAACGTTGAAAGAAGTGTCGGGAAACAAATCAGTTCCTCCCACATACGTCTCATGAAGTGACTAGTATGAGGAATGCGGATATATTAGAGCTAATACGACAGTTTATCGACGGCCTATGTTCCCACGTGTCATTCGCATTTGGGACTGGGAAGGGGGAGTGTGTTAGGCATATCAGAAGTACCCTCCGCAACAGACTGTAAAGTGGCTTCACCAGTATAAAAGTAAATCTCTTTGTATGAGGTAAATGCCGAAGCTGACCAGACAATGCTTGACATTTTCAGAAGCAGTGCTGTTTACTACGACGGAGATCTTTCACGATTAGATCCGGCAGTGCATTACGGGATGGATGTGGAATACAGCTTATCCTGCAGCTAGATACGACACGGCGTCTTTATCCGGCTGCCGTTACCCAAGCGGAGCGCTCTGGGAGTCATCAAAATCGGAATCCGGGCAAAGCGCGGCCGTTTCCATCGCCGCCAGGCAAACCCCTGGTTATCGCCGACCCTCGAATGGAAAGCGACATTAACGAGGGGCTCCAAGTGCGCGCTTATCTGGGGCCGGGAGGGCGGTGTGTCTGCAGTTCGGTGGCCCGCTATCTGAGGCAGCCGGCGTGGGCAATTTGCGACCTCCGCAGGGGTCTGGGAAGCCGACAGCGCTCCGTATCACCGATCATCCGGAAAACAAAGAGGGGAACAAGAGCGGATGAGTGAGCGACGTACAGTAGGAAGAAAAGGTGTGCATACAAGTAAGGCTCCGTTTAAGGTTTATAAACGGCTGACTAATTACGTCGCATGGGTTCCGTCCTCCTGCATGTACCATTTCTAAGGCGAAAACCTCCAGCTTTACCCGAGGTAGACGACATGTTATAAACATGCACATCTTTTCCCTGTCTAGGGTGCGCTGGTTGGCTGCAACTTTTTCAGACGAATGGATTTCATTAGCAACGAACCTTGTGGGGAAGTAGATGCACTGCGTTCTCAGTATAAGAACCTCCGGCTTATTACGTAATAAGTTAGTCTACATGAATTATCGTATCATGTGTCCCTAGCGGAATGCTTTTAAACCAAAAATCTGCATTGCGATAGACCTCAGTTACCTAAAAATATTATTACACTTGATGTCAAGAACTGCGAGTGTCCAAATTAAACATTCCTAAGTGCAACACAGATAGCTTTTTTAATGACAAAAACGATAGAGATGCTGAGAGAACGAGAAGGAGCTAATGTGCACAGTCGTCAACGCACGCATGCATGCTCCTGACATCTGTTGATCTTTTGGTGAACCAGCTATATCCGTCCTATAGGCCCACACTGTAGGCCTCTATGTAAACATTCACGAAAAGTCGTCTCGCCGATTTCTCTGACATTCATTTAATATATCCCAGATACGAGCGAATAGGTGGAAAGAGTACACTGAAGACCTTTATGTGGGGAGGACTTGTGTGTTGACGTGATGAAAGATTGAATAGGAGTTGACAGGGAAGAGATAGGGAATCCAGTATTAGAACTGGGGCTTAAGAGAGATTTGGACGACTTTAGATCAAATAAGGGTCAAGGGATCGATAAAGTTCCACGGGAATTCATAAAATTATTGGGAGATGTGGCAAAAAATGAGTGTTCACGTTGGTGTGTAGAATGTATGAGCCTGCGATGTACTACCAGACTTTCGAAAGTAAATCATTCACACAATTCCGAAGATTGCAAGAGCCGGCAAGTGCGGGAATTACTGCGCAATCAGCTTAACAGCTCATGAGTTCAAGTTGCTGATAGTAATAATATACGGAAGAATGGAAACGAAAACTGAAGATCGCTTACATGACGATCAGTTTGGCTTTAGGAAAGGTAAAGTCACCATACAGGCATTTCTGACACTGTGGCTGAGGTTAGAAGCAAGACTGAAGAAAACTCGAGACACTTTCATACGATTAGTCGACTTGGAAAAAACGTTCGACAATGTACAATGGAGCCAAATCTTCGAAATTCTGAGAAAAATAACGTAAGCTATGTGGGAAAGCGGGAAATGTACAGTACGACAATAAGACTGGAAGACCAAGAACGAAATGCTCGCACCAAAAGGGATGGAAAACAGGGATGTAGTCTTTCGCCCCAACTGTTAAATCTATACAGGGAGTGGCAAATAAAATGGTCCGGAGAATAGAGTTTTATGATACAAAGGAACACAGCAGAGGAAAGGAAATACAGTACTAATCTGACTATAGCATATGTTGAAAGTCGCCACTATTCATCTCTTGGCACTTTTGGGCCCTGTCAGCACGTTGCTGAAAACGAGTCGGAGCTGGACTGCTGTAGTTGCTACAGTCTCGTCCGAAATGTTCTGCTGCAGTTCTTGAAGATTATGAGGGTTGTTGCGATACACCTTAGACCTGAGGGCTCCGCACACAAAGTAATCGCACAGTGACAGATCAGGTGATCTGGTTGGCGAGCTAGGGCCGCGACCGGTCTGACCTCTGCAAACTCGGTTCAGACTGACACAGCCCTCACTGCGTTCTATACCGGCGTGGACGACGTGGCGGGCGTACATCTGGTGTGAACGTCACGGGTTGTAGTTATACGCGCTACATGCATGTCCAATCGTATTCACTCGTCCGGGTCAGTTTTATTTCCCGCATCCTGTACATCGCGCAAGCAATGAAGGAAATAAAAGAAAGGTTCGAAAGTAGGACTAAAATTAAAAGTTGAAGGATATGAATGGTAAGATTGGCAGAAGACATCGCTGTCCTGAGTGAAAGTACAGAAGACTTACAGGAGCTATTGAATGGAATGAACAGTCTAACGATACAGAATATAGTTTCAGAGCAAATCGAAGAAAGACGAAAGTAATGAGAAGTAGCAGAAATCAGAACAGCGAGAAATGTAACATAAGAATTGGGGATCACAAAGTAGGTAAGTTAAGGAAATCTGCTACGTGGACAGCAAAATAACAAATCAAGGACGGAACAAGCAGGACATAAAAAGCAGACTAGTAATGACAAAAATTGCATTGAGGTACTACCAAAAACAGGCCTTAATTTGAAATTTCAAACATTTTAAGATCCGACCACAACATTGTATGGCATTGAAACGTGCTCTGTGAGGAAACCGGAACAGAAGAGTATCGAAGCATTTGAGATATGTTACTACAGAAGAATGTTGAAAATCAGGCGGACTGATACGGTAAGATATGAGGAGGTTCTCCAGAGGACTGGTGAGGAGAGGATTATTTGGAAAACAATGACAAGAAGGAAGGACAGGATGATGAGACATCTGTTAAGACATCAGGGAATAACTTTCATAGTACTAGAGGGAGCTGTAGAGGATAAAAACTGTAGAGGAAGACGGAGATTGGAATACATCTCAGGACGTAGGAGAGCAATTTGTGGCTGGCCGCATCAAACTGCTCATAAGACTGATGTCTGAAAAAAAGGCCCAAAAGCACAAAGCATAATTATTTTGCCACCCTTTTCTGCCACGTAGTGTTGACTTCTGTCAAATCAAAAAAGTGAAGATGAAAACCGATTCACTTTTCTCACCGGATGGTTAGTGCCAAGTTATACGAAAGCAGGGCTAGCTAAACCTCACTACCAAAACAAATGTTGATATACATCGTAACAATGTACATTTCAGAAATTTTACAATGATGAAGATCTCAACACATTCCCGGGAAATGATCTTCAAAGTAAGATAACCGCCATTTCAGTCTCAGGAGGCCACAATTCCCTGCAAGTCACGTCGAGAGAGACTACACATTGTCATTTCCTCGCACTCTGTAGAAGCCTTACAAGATCTAATGCACAAATACGCAAATAAATGGCAAACATCAACATTTAGAAACAGACACTTAACAAAACTACCAGACTTCTTGCCTGAAGTGGACAGTCAGTTTTAGCTGAACCTCAAGCGGCAGAAGGTGCTTAATGAAAGTTATAACGAGTACCAGTTCAGTGTTGGAATTGGTCGTATTTGTGTGTATGTGGTGCATTTAGTATCTGTTGTTTATGTTCTGATTCTAGTTTCACAATCGTAACAAACTTTGCACCTGCAAAAGAGACACGGTTTATATTAGCCTGAATATGAAAATTTTGTACGTTAATATTAAGAACTATAACAATCCTAAAGATTAATTAAAATTTCATAAAATAAAGTTGGTACATTATTTTTCATAGGAAATATAAGATGTTGAGACTTGATTAAAAAGCAATGAGACTGGATGTTTGCCAACAAATTTGGGTTTCGCAGACATTTTTCTCAAAACATTGTTTCTGTGCTTATGGTTCACAGTGCCTCAAATACAATAAAATATGTGCAAATTACCATTAAAAACAAGTGAAACAAAAAATTATAAAGCTACACTACTTATGACCAAAATCCCAAAACTTCACTTGCACTCGGACTTGTAAGCAGAAGATGTTCTCTGCAGTATGCAGGACATAGTTGACAATCCAGTAGCTGCTCCCTTGTCTGTGGGTCGTCACAGTCACAGTTGGCGGGATCCGCAGACAAGTGCCATTTTTGGAGATTACTCTTGGGGCTTCCAACCACAGGACGAAGACGACTGATTGACCTCCATACGGTCCAATTCTGTTCATACCCAGGTGGGAAGGTTTCCAAAGAGAAGAGTAGAGTTATTCTCATGTCGAAAAATCCACAACTGTTTTCTTGGTGTGGCTGCTGAATTGGCCCTGAGACAACCTCTTCTGGACCTCAGTCTTTCGTCTGCTGGAACATACCCACGTAATGGATGGTTTTCATCTACATCAATACGCAATCCACAGTACGGCGCACGGTGGAGGGTACCCTATAACATTTCCTCACTTGTTCCATTCGCAAACAGAGTGAGGAAAAAACGACTCTAAATATGTCTCCGTAAGAGCTCTGTTTCACTTATCTTATGTTCGTGGTCCTTGTCGCGCAAAGTATGTTGGAGGCAGTAGACTCGTTCTGCAGTCACCTTCAAATGATGGTTTTCTAAATTTTCTCGATAGTGTTTCTCGAGATGAATGTCGCCTTCCCATCTGAGTTCCTGAAGCATGTCTCTAACACTTGCGTTTTTTCGAATTTACTAGTAACAAACCTAGCAACCTGCCTCTGAATTGCTTGGACGTCTTCCTTTAATCCTACCTAGCACGGTTTCCAAACACTCGAGCAGTACTCAAGAACAGGTCGCACTAGCGTCCTATATGCGATATCCTTTACAGATGAACTTTCTTAGAACTCTACCAACAAACCGAAGTAGACATTCGCCTTTCATACCACAATCCTCACTTGCTCGTTCAATTTCATATCGCTTTGTAAAGTTACTCCCAGATATTTAAATGACTTGACTGTGTCAAGGAGAACACTGCTACGGCTGTACCCAAACATTACGGGTCACTTTTCTCTACTCATTCGCATTACCGTATGCCACAGAATCGCAGCAAACAACCGCAGATTGCTGCCCACCCTGTTCGCCAAATCATTTATGTATATAGAGAGCAACAGCGGTGCTATCACACTTCCTTGGGACACTCCTGACGATGCCCTTGTCTCTAATGAACACCCGCCGTCGAGAATAACATACTGGGTTTTATTACTTAAGAAGATTTCGAGTCACTTATATATTTTGGAGCCTATTCCATATGCATGTACCTTCTTTAACAGCCTGCTGTGGGACAACGTGTCAAAGGCTTTCTGGAAATCGAGAAACATGGAATCTGCCTGTTGCCTTTCATCCATAGTTCACAGTATACCATGTGATAAGAGGGCAAGCTGAGTTTCGCAGGAGCGATGCTTTTTGAAACATGCTGAATCGTGGACATAATATTCTCGCTCTCAAAAAAAAAAAATATATTATATTTGAACTGAGAATGTATTGAAGGATTCTGCAGGAAACCAAAGTAGGGATATTGGTCTGTAATTTTGCGTGAGCGTTCTTTTGACCTGGCCGGCCTGGGTGGCCGAGCGGTTCTAGGCGCTACAGTCTGGAACCGCGCGACCGCTACGGTCGCAGGTTCGAATCCTGCCTCGGGCATGGATGTGTGTGATGTCCTTAGGTTAGTTAGGTTTAAGTAGTTCTAAGTTCTAGGGGACTGGTGACCTCAGCAGTTAAGTCCCATAGTGCTCAGAGCCATTTTTTTCTTTTGACCTTCTTATATACAGGAGTCACCTGCGCTTCTTTTTCAGTTGCTTGGGACTGCGCTGGGCTAGAGATTAGCGATAAATGGAGGCAAGGCTCAAATGGTTCAAATGGCTCTGAGCACTATGAGACTTGACTGCTGAGGTCATCAGTCCCCTAGAACTTAGAACTACTGAAACTTAACTAACCTAAGGACATCTCACACATCCATGCCCGAGGCAGGATTCGAACTTGAGACCGTATCAGTCGCGCGGTTCCAGACTGTAGCACCTAGAACCGCTCGGCCACTCCGGTCGGCGGAAGCAAGGTAGGGGGTCAATGCCGGAGAGTATTATTGTTCAAACTGAACTGGGTTTCCGTCTGGACCTTGTAACTTTTTTTCCAACTCTTTTTGTGCTGAGCGTGATTTGTTCTCTCCGCTTCACGACGAATATCTTGTGGCCCTATACTAGCGATTTCGTAGAGTTCAGCGAATGGTGTTGGTGGCGGGAGGCAATATTTGGGAGATGCCGGTAGATGAGGCCAACTACTTGATAAACGTATGTCTTCCATGACAGTTGCCCGTTTACCCTCAGTCTCAGGTATATCATGAAATTTATTGATCCCCTTCAATGTATTACTTTTTAATTTTCTGTTCCTTATAGAAATTTATAATACTGTCAGTACTAGATCTGAAAGGCTCTGCGTGTACCTGAAAAATATTAGAATGGTCACAAGGCGTACTTTTGATTCTGTTATCATTGCTCTGCCTTCCCAAATCTTCGTTAACTTGCTCACTGCAATACATCAACGCTGTACTGCTTTCAATTTCCCTATCACAGATATTGGTATTGCTGCTGAGTATATTCTAAAAATTCCTCAAATAAGAGTGAACTTGCCTGAGCACAGTTTCTCAGTCATTACTAATTCTCTTCAGCCTCTAAGGCTGTACATCTAATGTATGACTGCGCGCTCGCGCGAGAGGGATGTGGCTCAAACCACCGCCCGCCCACTCCAGTTTGCATTTTTCTAGGTTTGTCAGAATCCCTTCTGGTGGACGCCGGTAAGGTTCTCCGTTCCCCCGTCTTTCAGCTACATACGATACAGTACCGACTAATAACGCTAAAGTTGGAGCGCATGTGTTAAATTTTGTTACACATTCTAATGTTCAAATGTTTGTGAAATCTTATGGGACTTAACTGCTAAGGTCATCAATCCCTAAGCTTACACTCCACTGAACCTAAATTATCCTAAGGACAAACACACACACACCCATGCCCGAGGGAGGACTCTAACCTCCGCCGGGACCAGCCGCACAGTCCAGGACTGCAGTGCCTTAGACCGCTCGGCTAATCCCGCGCGGCTTACACATTCTAAATATAAGTAATAGGAACAACGTGTGGTTAATGATGCTACACAATCATTGTGTTCTTGTTGGTACTTTTGTTATCTAGGTCAGATACTTTTTCATATTTCAATCCGCTCCATACACGCCAGCATCTGCTCTCTGTATATGTGAATAGGTCTTCTGAAACACTGCTCTCTTAGAAATCCAGGAGGAAGTCTTCATATACTAAAGCTGCGAAAAAAGTGATATGATTATGGAATACACGTAAAGAACTGCTTTGTCGCTGGTAAAACTGTGCTGTTTACCTCCAGAGGAGATAAAACTTCAACAACGAATGGAAAAAATTTAGTTTAGCAGCTTTGAGACATGAGCTGAATATCGATTATCAAAAGGCAAATATTATGTATAACCAAGAAAATATAAATTGAGAGTACAAATTAACAATGGGTCACAGACAGTTCATGTAATGTAAAGGGAAGAATGTTCATGAAAAATTTATATTTTTTCACTTTCTAACGTAAAAGTACTTCATCCAGTTGTATAAATCATATCAACAGGATTATCTACAAATAAAAATTTACAAGTGCAATTTTAAATGATGATAAACTAGCATAGGTAATTTCGAGATATGGGTGGGTAATTTCGTGATATGGCTTGATAATTTTGTGGTAAGTATATAGGTAATTTCATGATACTTGTAAAATGATTAGTAGAGTGAATGATACGTGCAGTTACGTGTAATTTATTTTATTTTTGGTACTGGTACTTCATCATATAAGTAGTTAATCTAAAATATATGCCGACTTAAAACATGCTAGCAGTTCTTTCAAAATAAATCTGAATCAGAATTAGCATTTAACGCAGCACAGGTAGCACACATGAAAACTTCTTGCTTAGTGTCTCAAGACTGACAAACGTCATGATGTGACAATAGACAAACACACACTTCATGCATTTTACACCATTATTCTTTCTCACACCTTCAGTGCAGAAGTCTCCGCCGGTACCGTAATACCGATCATCTACTTCATCTCTTCCTAAGTCAGACGCAGCTGACGTCTCGCCTGTGTTTGCTTGGATAGAAGTGAAATACTTTGCCCTCCCGTCTTTTTTTCTACTCCTGGTAGTTTCCTCGATTTTCTCCCCTGTCTCTGTTTCTAAATGATGTTTTGAAAGCCTGATATGGTCGAACTCTGGTATTTTCTGAGAGCAGCGATGATGTGGTAGTTTGTCTTGAGATGGTGTCCTTCTTGAATGGAAAAATTACTGTTCTTAAGAACATAAGAAATTTTCATCTAGCTCGAAAGCACGTACAAAAGTTAGATTTAAAATTGTACACAAGTTATCCTATTTGGTTTCTCTGTTGAATGTTTTTTCAGATAAGAACTCATATTGTCTACCCAGTGTGATCTGAAGGATTTGTAAATTCTTACATTCAGAGGTTTCAGAAGCTGGGTAGTATGAACGGGAAAAGTCAGTAAGAAAATGCTCTTGTCTTCAGTCATCTTTTTCATATCCACTTTGGAGAAAGTTTCACTGTAACGTTCAGCAAACAGTCCATTCTTAGCTGTTTCACTCCATCGAACTCCCTTGCAAAATAAGCAGAAATGGCATCCATGTGCCATTTGCACACACACATACTAGGAGAGTATGAGTTTCTCCTTGTTCTGCGTAAGTACGTTTATAAACACACTTTTTCCCCATTACTGTGTCTATTTTTCCGGGTTTAACAGCGTACGACAGGCCAGTTGTCGTAGTTACACACTGCGTCAGAGTTGGCTTTATTGTTTAGACTCATTAGAACTTCTCCAATTTGTTGCAGAATTCTTCAAAAATCTTCTTACTACCCACTGAAGCACTGTTGGCATCAAGATCTCGCGAATCCAAAGAGCGAGGTAGTATTTGCTCTTAAACTACCCCTCTACCATTTGCTAATAATGTCACCGCCATGGCTTAAAAATTTCTCTAGACCAGCACTTTTTGCTGTCTGATAGCCAACATTCCTTACCACGGTAACTGTCGATACAAATCCTATTTCTTCTTCTTATAATATAACTAAAGAGCTGGACTTCTACATGTGATATCCGTGTAAATTGTCTTCCTAAACAGCAGGCCGAGTATAAAATTCACTTACACAAACACGAAGAAGGCTAGTATTTCATTCCGGAACTTAAGCTGTGGCTTTTGTCACGTCAATAACAAAAAATGCTATACATAGCGATTTAGCGGCATTCCTGGCTAAGAAAATATGTTTGTTTTGCCCTTACCTTGATTGGTTATCTCAGACATTCAGCGATACTGCACGCACTACTATAATTTACGGAAAGCAATGTCTTATGCTGTTAACAGTGACGTGCCAAGAAACCACACGTTGAAGTGGGACGTTTCCCTTCCAACAGATGTGGTCGCAGTGAGTTAAAAAAAAAATAACGAATTTACCTGCATCACGAGAATACCTCCCTTTACCTTATTTCTGTGTTTAGGACAGCTGAAGCCAACCGCAGCACCGACACTAAAAATAAAAAAAGACAAATGTAAAAGTGCCCCTGCTGCGCTTTTAAGGAACTAAACACAGGTTCCAAACAGTAGTCTCCCATTGTGTCCTAAATGGAATGTCCACAGTGTCTAGTACCAGTTTACGGTAGCGCGGTAGTAACTTTTAACGTGAAAACGTTTCGAAACCACGGTTGATCAACGAGGTGTAGAAAGATGGGCAAAGTGGTTGCCCGGAGACGCAAGTAAAACAGAAAATGGATCAGAAAACCGATTGAAATGGAAGACGTGACGGTAATGAGCATGGAGCCGTCGTGGACAAGACGTAAGGGACGCAGTGCGGTGCTCTGTACCAGCTCTACAGTTTAGAGTGCAACAGAAAGATTTGGTGGAGGTATTGAAAGTTTTGATTAAAAACTTGAGGCTTTCATCATTGAGACACACGGCAATTTTAGACACTGATACGAATGAGTTAAAAATATTGGAAAGAAAATTTAATGGGCTGTAACAATGTTTAAAGTTAAATTCAAATAACACGAAGAACAGACTATCGAAATTTGATGACCATACTTCCTCAATGAAATAATATTCTGCTCGAAGAATCGGAAATTATTTTCTTCAAATAATCGTCATCGACGTAGTACTAAATGATCAGAGTCACTCAACAAAATCTTCTTATAATTTCTTCATTCGTTACTCTTGTAACCTACTAATCAAGAACACTCCCGGCAAACTTTCACGAAAATCTATTGTTGTCCTTTCCAATATGGCCGTCCAAGGACAGTAGTCAATTATCAACTAGGCCTACTTCTTTTATTCTCCATAGTAATGCGTCATTTTTCTACTTGTGCAGGCTAGATTGATATTGCTCCCCTGGTCTGCATTAACACCAAAAGTCTGCTTTTACAATATCCCTATCACAACTGGCCTACAAATGTCATATGACCAACAATGAGTAGTTTATTTCTAGCTTCAGGTTTCCATCACATACATGTTAATCTACGCTTTTAGCGTTTTCAGTATTATGTTCAATAACGCAACTGACTTCAAAGACAGACTTGATTTTCGAATAAACAAGAAACTTGCGATCTGGCTTCATCTGTAATTCCTGATGTAAATAAAACTGTAAGTCAACCAGAAGCCGAATGTTGCGGAGCAGTTCATGTGTCAAAGTGCGTAAAACTGTGAAAGGCGTGTGCATAACACGGGAACAATGAACTGCTGAATGCACGTAATGGCAGATTAAACTTTGATATGCGTCTTGGATTGCTTGTCGGCTAAAGAAGTTGTTGTTTAGCACAGAACAGCCGTAGCTTTCAAATGGTGAGTTGCGAAATGTGTGTAACCGAATTATATAGCTAAAGATGGGGAAAACCGTTAAACTCATCGTAACGCAAATAGAGATAAAGAAGCAGCTATTTCCTGTTTTTGTCCAACTGATAAAAATACTTCTCATCCTTGCTCTATTAATAAAAGTTACGAATCACAGGCTACCTGATGCAGACTGGGAATCGTTACTACGGGCGACAATTTACAAAACAACTCTAGAACAAAACACATTCTTCGACAGTCCGTAGTGTGAACAATTTGAGCATGGGACCAAAGTTACAAAGAACAGAATAAGGCAAAAAGAACAATAGTGAAATAATGAAAAATTTCTGGCTCTGCGAAGAGAAAATGGGCAATATGAATAACTTCAAACGCGATTCCAAATTACACGTTGCTGAAAAGGCAAGGGAAAAAAAGCTGTGCCCAATGGAAGAACATAATGGAGGCCTTAATATGCACTCTTGAGCAACCTGCAACTGTATTGGGTAAAGACATTTGTTTTGCGTCAATCTGTATAGAGTTGTATGTATCGAACAGATTTTAAAATTTGCATACATCTGTAAGGTTATAATACACGATGTAACTTCAGCAAATCAGGAATAACCGTGGTTATTTTGTATTATTGCGCTACCAACAACTACACAGACAATGCTGGTGAGAAGTGGTAAAGGAACATCTTCCAGTTGCGGAATCAAGAATATACAGACCCTCTTGAAGTATGATGTCAGTATAACCATCGCTTTCGAAGAGATTATTGATGGACGTAACGGTAGGGACGAAAAACATCTGATGAGGTGCTAGTATTGACAGCTTCAAGTTAAAAAGGATTACTAACGGCCCATTTTAGGCATGAAATAAGTATTACATCAATAGTTTGGAGACGACAATGACGCTGGAACGCATTTGTTAATACAGAAACCACAGGTTTAATCAAATGTAAAAAAAAAAAAAAAATGCGTTCAGAACCCTACAGTATCTTTTTCAGCTCGATAGAATCGTTCACCACAACATTTTATCCTCTTTTTAGCACAAATATACAGTCCGCAATTACAATATGGTAAACCAATTCGATGGTAGAGAGCTAAATTCTCTTTTACGTGCAGATGTTTTCAGTCTCTTGTCTCTAAAACAAAATGGCCTACAAGAAGGTATTTATGGGCTGAATAAAAATGTAAAAGGGGTACAATTTGATATAATTCTAATACAAAATTAAAACCGCACCTTTTATGGAAGGACCGGCCGGGGTGGCCGATCTGTTCTAGGCGCTACAGTCTGGAACCGCGCGACCGCTACGGTCGCAGGTTCGAATCCTGCCCCGGGCATGGATGTGTGTGATGTCGTTTGGTTAGTTATGTTTAAGTAGTTCTAAGTTCTAGGGGACTGATGACCTTAGAAGTTAAGTCCCATAGTGCTTAGAGCCAATTGAACCATTTTTTTTATGGAAGGAAACTCGAATAAAACAAGAATGATAAACTAATAGAGCAGGATAAACAGTTTTGTCATTTTATGTTGTTTCTTTAAGTGAGGGTATAAAAAAAGGTATAGATACAAGAAAATGAAAAAAAATATATGGAATTATTCCAAAGGAGCTTAAGAGACAATATGCTACTCTGGTCGATATTACATGCCTCTCGACGTGCTTATATTGATTGTTCTGTGGCTACAGAGAACGGTTTGAGTACGCTTTGATATGAGAACTTGCCTTTGATAAAGTTTTGTAGTTAGAGAGAAAGAATATCGTTGCGTTGAGTGATGTTTATCCCACTTCAAATGTTTTTGCCTATAGTCAGTAACGTGAAACTTTAAAAATCATTGTATGGTCACCCCATTTTGTATCTTTTAGTATTTATGAAATAAATGCTCACTGAAGACCACAAAACTTGCTCTGAAAGTATTCAATAAAGTGGTTCCGGACGTGTGGTCGAAGTATCGTGTAAAATGTTTTCAGACGGGTACTGTAAGTGGCCTTCATTAGTTCAGCGCTTTATTTTGCAACACGATGCTGTCACTCATCAAACGAATTTAACTGAATTGGGAACCTAATCACATAAATTTGCTTAAACATACTTTGGATAAAGTGTCGCGCATCACAATGGACCTGCAAATCAAATATTCTATTGAACAGATACGGATTATTGGCTTCAAGCAATAAATAAGAAATTCTAATTGAAGCTTCAGAAGCTAGAAATCTCAAAACAATAGAACGATGACTATGAAATAGGGATATTGCTGAGTAGGTGCTGAATACTTAAGTATATATCTTAAGAAATAAAACCCAAGAGGACAGGTAAAATTTGGAATGAACTCCTAGGAGAAAGATTAGATTAAAATGGGGCGCATGTGCTTGTATGCCTCCAATAAGTAGGTTTATATGACGAGAGTATAAAACATTAATGTAAATTTCTTACAGAATCTGATAAATCCCACATCTGTACGAATTTGTAAGAGCCAATTTCACGTTGTGATATCTGCTAGGTACCATAAATTTTACGCGATTTTTAATGAACCTCCTCATTCGGCGTTACCAACACAGCTGCAGCTTCAAATATTTGTGTAAGCTTCTCAAAACTAGTATTCCTCGGGTACGCAGAGGATGTTCTACATGCTATCCTCTTTTGAAACTAACAAGCAGGCGGACAATTATATCGAACAAAAACACACATCCTTAAGGTGTTCGAGAAGAGCTAACAAAGTACTCATTCGAAACATCTGCGAAGGAGGAAACGTTACAATTTTACGTCCCACATTCGACGGGGAGGTCAGAGGCGAAGGCTCATGAGGTCAAGAACGGAAGAGAAATTATGTGGTTTCTTTATTGGAAGAATAATACCGGTATTCACTTGTGATGCATGGAAGTCATGGGAAAGCTAAATATGAGTGACAGGATGGGGAATACAAGTGAGCCTCCCTTCCTCCCCAGCCCCCTTTTCTCGTTTGGTAAACAGGCGACCTTCTATTCGTTCTTCTATTCCTGTTAACTGTCAACAATTCCCTTCTAATAACGCATTAGCCATTTTATTGCGTCGTCCAGCGGTAAATTTTACCCAAAACAAGTTTTGTCGAATTATACGTGAATTCAATAGGGTTATCGCTTCTTTTCGCTTACAAAGAAGTAACCTGTGATTTCAAGCGGCTGGAGGCGTTCTCAAACGAAGAAATACGAGCCGACAAATCAGCGTGTGGGAGTGTGAATTGGTCAAGTCTAATACCTTAATAGTAAATGTTGTGTACGGCGGTCGTCTGTTACTTCTGCAGACGGATTTTCCTCCTTTTTTCCTTTTTGACTCTCTTTGGAAGACGTTCACTGTAGCCGCATTATCATTATCTGCATTGAAATGTCGTTGCGCGGATTTCGCCGCGTATCCGATCCCCGTTTCGGCAGGGCCGGTTCCTGGCTAAAGCGCTGGTCGTTGCGGGGCGAGAGAGAACATTTGCCGGTCGAAACCAATCCCAAGACGCCTTCGCGGCTATTGGCGGGGCGGCGCTGACGTCACATGACCTACTGCGGCAGACCGGCCCCTTTCGCAATGGCCGCCGGCTCTCGCCATTGGCCCGCGGTGCCGTTGCTATGGTAACCGAGCGGGCGAAAAGCCTGGGGGAGTATTAACGCTGGAGGGATGGCGGTTCCCATACAGCGGTGAGCCGTCGCGAGGCTTTGTGTGTGTGTGTGTGTGTGTGCGTGTGTGTGTGTGTATGTGTGTGTGTGTGTGTGTATGTGTGTGTGTAGCGTGGTCGTAATTTGAGGATGATTTAAGGCGCCTTACAGGGCAGAGTTTTACGCGCTCTGGAGACACAGTGTTGCCCGGGCGACGGCTGCAAGGTGGAGGCGCAGCATCTGGAAGAAGGCGTTCGGCCGGCTGGAGGATATGTGTCCCGGCCGTAAACGCACCGGCCGTGATTAACGACCGCAGAGTCCTTCAGGCTCGCCGATAAACGGCCCATTGTCAAACGCGAGGAATTTCGTTAGATACCTGCCGCCTGGTCAAAACCACTTGACTGTGGCACAGGAAATTTATATAGAGCGGAAGAACAACAAGTCTGGCGAAGAATGCTGGGTTTCGCACCCTTGAACATTCCGATCGTGATTTACGACGCTTTTGGTAAAAGCGTAACGACTGGTTACCGGACGACTGTCAAACGTTGTTAGGCAACACCGACACCGTCGGCGATAAAAATCTGAGTAGTTACTGGAACTGGCTGGGGGCTATGTGACCTCTACTGAAGTCCACAAAACACTCTCATTCAGTAGTACCCTCTACAACCCGATTTTATCTAAGTTTCTTTGCTTAATCATTGCGGAGACACTAAGTAGGGATAGTGTTAACGTTTTTATCACCTTGAACTGTTAAAAGTTGAGGCGTTATTTTTGTTTTGACCTTTGCTATTATAGTAGTACCAGCACACCCACCATCTGAATCTTAAAAAAAAACGAACACCCATACATAACACAGTTTTAAACGTCTGATTACTTTAGAAATGACTCAATGTGAATTTTTATCACATCATTTCTCCTGAACTATGTGTCGTACAATAATATAATTTGGCATGTACATTCAGTGGCATTTGTGAACACGATCTGCAAAATGTGTTCCGAATAGATTTAGTAGTGAAGTATGACTTTAAAATGTCGCGCCAAATGCTGAAGTTGTAGTGCGTGGATAGCGAAAATGTACAGTAGTAAGAGATAAACTTATTTTCTTTCATTACATTGTGGGTGCGTGAAAGGTTTGTTGGAAGTTGATAATCACTCTTATTCTGAAATACTGGAAGAATATAGCCTGGGTGAACTGTGCGCTGTGACTTAACGCCACCTCAGGATGTACACACACTCTAACTGTAGTACTTGTCTCATTATGTTAAGCCTTCAATGCGAGATTATACCTCTTAATGAGTACATAGTTACAGCATTTTAAATTTTTAAATCCGGTGAATCGGAATACGTCTGAAAACGCCGCGCGTAGAATCGCGGTGTGGGGGATCTAGTTTCTCAATTCCTATTTGCGCTAGTAATATACGGTGAACATTTTTTGGTTTAGACCAAACAGCGGCCATCTGTAAAGCCATTCGAACGTCTGTCTTATTGTAGCTATGTTAAAATACATTAAGCACGACTTTAACGACAAACAGGAGCTGGCGTCCAGGGAAATTGTGTGAATCGATTAATTCCTTTTGCAAGGACTGTAAATTGACCTTAAATTAATGCTAAGTTAATGCCACCCTTTGGGTGTGCACCGTTAGGATTTTAGTGCCAAAAAAGTCGTCCTCGTTCGGATTTTGTGTGCAAAAACAATCACCTTTAACTCCGGACGGGAGGGAGGACGATTTCTAAGTTTGTCTATCGCTGTATAGCACCTTGGTCTAAGACAAGTTTTAACTGTGTGAACAAATCTTTGGATTTTACGTACAAGTTTTCTTCAAGTGCGCCACTTCTGTTTCAGACTTGTGTGAATCGGCTTAACTTTTGTAAGAAGGTACACAAATACATGCAATTAATGGTCATCCCGTTGTTTTGTGGAAGCTCCATCCCTGAGCACGATATTAGCAACGTGGTTCGAAAGAAATTAAAAACCTGTACCAGATCAGCCGTTGCCCGAGTCAATAAAAGTCTACATCGGTTGTCAAACTAGGGCGGTTTAAAGTCAAAATTATGGTAGAGCAAACGTTTATAAATCCTAGTACCATAGTACAAGAAGAGGCGAATATTTCCGAGGCCGAGGCTGATAAAAAGGAACAGAATTAGCAACTTACCTTGGCACCTTCAAATATATTTAAATCAAAACATCTTGAAATATTTGAGCTTTTTTACCAGTTAACCCTATTTCCCGAGCGCAGTTAGCTCTCTTAGCCGCAAGGTGTTAGCACACTTTCATCTTGCAATTTATAGGCTACAGTCTCTGATCGTGTGCCGAAAATGTAGAAGATTCGCGCGTCATAATATACAATATGTAATATCACATGACTGAAGAGCACACATGCACCAGTTAAAAAAGTTTTTCTGAGGGAATAAGATTTCTGGGGGTTGATATGTCATACTACACGATACGACAAATGCCATGTAGGATGCCACGATGGCGTGTGTCATGTTACATAACGTGACATCTGGTACCACGTTATGTTACTTGTCACGGTGCATTATATTACAGGACATGGGTATTAATACTGACAAGTATAAAACCGCGAATTTGTCAGGATGCTTTGATTTAAATGTCTTTGAAGGTGTCAGACAAATCGAAAAGCTATTTCCTTTCTTTTGCATCCGTATCTCTGCCCAGGACATATGCGCCTGTTTTGGGCTCTGATAGGAGTCTTTTTCATTATGGTTTAAATATACGAAAGACGGAAAACGAAATTTTTCTTACTTCTGGATATCATTTATGGTTCACTTGCTACTGTTGCTAGGTGAGTTTTTCGGCGTTTAGTGATACAGATAATACATATTTGACAATTGCCCGGATATTATATTCTTTAACAGCATCCATTTTTCGCATGTAATGTACCGGTTGTTGCACTCTATCAGTAGATTGTTTCCATTCACTAACTTTATAATAAATGTGAATGTATGCTTTCCCGGCGTATACAGCTGGCGAAGAGTTCTCGGGCTTCCAGCCGGGTGGCGGTATCTTCAACCTGCGACGTTTCGACGAGTGACATACTCATCATCTTCTGGCTGGAAGCCCGAGAACTCTTCGCCAACTTTATAATACTTGATTCAATATTTTATTTTGCTTTATTTTGTGTAATGAAAGCCGCGAACTTAGTGTCAACAAACTGGAGATGAGAGCATTGTCTATTGAAAGATGTAGCTGAATTTGTATCAAGTACTTTTAAAGCGGTTGAGCGCAAATAACTATTACTTACATACCTTTTATACCCACTTTTCAGACTAGAGACATAACGTCAAACGAAGATCTGTTCTTGCAATGTCAAAAATCTTGTCGTGAAAAGACACTAGACATAAATCTGGAGCGGGCACAGTTCATAGTGAATGGTACAGACAGTGTTAGCTTATATCTTAGTGAGCAAATAATGTAGATATCAGGTTTCCTCCGTCGTAGAGTAATATTGAAAGTGAACTGAAGAGAGCAGCGGAAGAAATTACTAACCCTCAATTTAGCAAGCACTAGTCTTTTCATTTAATCAGTTGTGTTTTCGAATGCACACATACCACTAGGAAACACTATCTTCTATCAAAGTTGCTTTGTCTTACTATATTCCTGGCCTTGTGTTTGAATGTAACCAAATATATAACAAGCAGTAACGCAAAATACGATCTTGTGGGTTAGCATTTCATTCCGCCAGCTCCTTCAATTATATGACCTTGTGGCACACTGCATCTATTTGGGCACTTACACATGACGTCTCGGAATGAAACGGAAATACGGCAATAGCATAGCAGACAGAAAGTCCTGAAAGGAAAAACCACGTTGTAAACAACGCTCTACGAGATATAATTATTTCAAATAGGAGTGGGAACAGAGTAGGTGTTGGTAAATTAAAGACAGATGTTTGCTGTTACTTAATATAAAGTTCAGTTGGCATCCAATGTTGTCAGCGAGAGCTTGAACAGTGCCAGCGAGAGCTTAAACAGATTTTGTAGCATGTACTAAGAAATGCAATGATCATCTACAGGGTGTGCCTGGAGGAATGGTCAGCATTCAGGGATATAACAGGTACGATCATTCGAAGCAACAAAGTGTAGTGAGTCTGGGCTCCAAAGTTCATACCTTAAGAGTTAAACAAATCTGTTCTGCAGCAAGCTCTTTGCTTTCCACGTTATGAGAGGTAGTAATATGGACGAAAACAAGAAAAAAGTCCAGTAAATATGAGCTCTGAGCAGTATACCTTAAGACCTATTAGGACATGTTCGCTGCTGTAAAACACTTTCTTCTGCTGAACAAGTGCCCACAGCTCTTGCGCTATGCAATTTGGAGCACAAACTTACTCGACGTTTGTTCTTGTTTCGGAAAATACTACCTCCTCACAAAATATGGAAAGCAAAGAACTTGCAATAGAAGAGATTTGTTTGACAGTATAAAAGATGGAGTTCTCATAGCTCTTAAGGTAAGCAGTTTCGAGCCAATGTTCACTAGATTTTTTTACTTGGAATGGCCATTGCTGTCATATCCCTTGGTAATGACCATTCCTCGTGGGACACCCTGTACATTTTACTCTATGAATCAGTGTAAAGTTTGTAGTGGAGGATAATTTTTATTGTACCGTATTTTTAAGTTCCATTATTGTTCCACTGCGTATGACCGTGCGTATACTGACTGTCGTTGGTGGCCGTTAAGGGTCGCTATTCAAAAGTTTGCGAATGTACGTAGTTTCTTCAGTGAAAGACTGCTCTCGAAGTTTTCTGATGACTTATTACATGAACTGCGTCTGCACGACGCTACCCGTGGGTCAAACAAACCTGTGGCAACTCGTGCTGCCCTTCTTTGTGCACATTCAGTGGTCCCATTAGTCCTGTCTAGTATTGCCCCCGCACACTTGAGCAGTATTCTAGGATCGGTCACACGCCTGTCTCTTTTGCAGACTGGCGGCTTTTTCCTACTAGCTATCCTAACGTTGAGTAGTAATCTGACACCTGGTGCATGAACAACTGAGCCTTGTGGTCTCTTCATCTTATATCCCCAGAGATTGTCACATTCAGATATTTGAATGAGTTGCCTGAATCAGTTGTGGCTCATTGGTATAGCAGTTGTATTCAGTCTGCAGCTCCACATTTTAAAGCACTTAAAGCAAGTTACCAATCTTTGCACCACTCGGAAATCTTAAGGAGACTGCAATGTTCAATATTTATTGACAATACTAGTTTGTCAGACTTTCAGTATAATGAAGCTACCCACACACCAACAATATTACTGTCAATATTGTAAGTTGGCAACGCGATTTTACAGGGTCGAATACCCAACAGAATGAGCGTGACATAATTATGTCAGCTGTAACAACAGAAAACAACAAAAAAGAGGAAATTGGTGAGAAAAGGGCTGAAAAAGAGGAGCGATGAGTCGCATGTTAATTTACTAAGTGTAATCAGAATTACCTTTCTGAACGGTGTTATAAACTATTTCCGGATCAGTCCTCCATCGTAGGGCAAACGATTTAGGTTGAAACATAATAAAATAGAGAAGAAAGTAGGTTAGCGAGGGAACAATCGTCGTCGGCGAGAGATTAGGAGTAACTTCGAGATTTTTGACGACCGGCAGAATATCTGAAAAGTTGAAGTTTAGTTGTGCAATATCAAGCAAACAGAATTACTAAAACTGCATGGAAACCTACGAATCAGTTATATATGCCTGAAAATGATATGTTCACATAGTTAACCTAATTTGGTGAAATTTCGACGTATTTTACAAACCTCTTACTGATCGTTGTAGGTATATGACGTATTTTTTGAAGTGGAAAACATTTTCCAAAAAGCTGTGTTATTGACCAACCTACAGGCCTACTATACTTTCAAATTCATAGTCAGCAATGTGGCAGGGAATCCTCCGTTGAGCATCCTAAAGTGGTTACAATGATTACCCTTGCATAGCCCTATTAAATTTGTTTTGTGTTAAAGGACTACTTCAGAAATTGAATCTGAGATGTGATATGCTGAAAGTCGAATCGCAAACAGTAACAGTGAACTCTAACGCAGTATGGCTAGTTCATGAAGCTCTGTCAACATCTGAACGGAGAATATTGACAGACTGTCAATATTAGACTTCGCACTTCCAGTAAGTATTGGCAATGGTGCGAATATTTTGAGAACCATCATATTTGCACAGTTTTTTTCAGATAGCACTGCTCCACCTCCAAAAAATGAGAGGTTACTGTTAAGTCTGTCTGCCAGATTACTAATAAACAACACGAAGAGCAAGGGTTTCAAGGCACTTAGCACTCTTGCAGTTATTTCTACACCCGTCGATGTCTCTCCATCCATGGTAACGTACTGTGTCCTCCCTATCACGAAATCTTCAGTGCAGTCACGTATTTCGAGTAGTACCCCATGTAACCCGTTAAGAAGCGTTGGTATTGTGCTGACAGAAATGGTTTTCGGAAGTCTAGAAATACTGCACCTACCTAATTGTCTTGATCCATGGCTTCGAAGATGTCATGTGAGAAACGCGAGGGTTGGATTTTGCGTGATCAATCATTTCAGAATCCATCTAGTTGGTTAAAAAAATGTTTGATCAGGTGAATATCCGCAAGTGAGGGACATATTAATTGAACAAAATTCCGCTTCAGTTGCCTGTAACTTCTTATACATAACATAATGTTTCAATAATTATGGATGACACCTAAAGATGGAGCTTTTGGGTTGGGAAGCGTAGTTTTATTCTCTTACCGTGTTATTTGGCATAGAAGAGATCACTCTGTTAGAGATACCTCATCACATACAACATATATAATGTATGTAAGTCCACGGCCCTGATAAATTAGTGGAGACCGACCGACCGCCGAGTCGTCCCTCTGTCTGTGGCGTCATTGGATGCGGTGTAGAGAGACGTGATGTCAGCACACAGCCGTCTCGGCCGTGTACAATATATGGTTGTCAGTAATATTTGATGGTAGTCTTGTGGATCACTTATTCTGTTCCTGTTGTATAAGATGACCTGTGTCCTTTTCCAAGTGTTGTGCACTTTATTTTGTTAGAATACTTTGCAGTGTATTATCATTTGGAGGCTACCTCATGCAATGCAAGAATTTAGGGCAAGAATTAAGCAGGGGCTGTACTCCGGGTTCCTCCTCTACAAAGGAACATTTCAAAACCGAATTCAGAATTTCCCCTTTTGCTTTGCTGTGTAATGATCTAATTATGAAGGATTGCCAGAAAAAATAGAACAATCGTGTCAATATGAATATTAGCTGCAAGTCTTTTAACTTAGGTAGACACGTGCAGCAGCCGCGTGGTCTGAGGCGTTTTGCCATGGTTCGCGCAGCTCCCCCGTCGGAGGTTTGAGTCCTCCCTTGGGCATGGGTGTGTGTGTTGTCCTTAGCGTAAGTTAGTTTAAGTTAGATTAATTAGTGTGTAAGCCTAGGGTCCGATGACCTCAGCAGTTTGGTCCCACAGAACTTACCACAAATTTCCAGGTAGAGACATACAGTGCAAGCCACTTTCGTCAGTCCGTTAAGAGAGGACATGCACTGAGAAACCTCTAGTTTCACGCTCACTGATTGCAAACTTTACGTAAAAAGCGACGCAGCTACGTCCCATCTGCAAGCAAGCAGCCAAGTAAGGCAGAGTTCCGAGAGTTTAAGAGTTCCAGCGAGCGGAAGAGTTCCGGCAGTCTCGGGTGAACGAGTCAACGGCGGCTTCCACATGAGTGAGCATTATCTTGAGTTAAGCTTGTAGGCTAAGAAGGATTTGCACAGCATACCTGTACCTACATCTGGTCAACGGTTATTAGTTTCCATCGCATATTTGTCTACATCTACCTACGTCTGTATGTCACTTTCATTGTGGCAAATACTTGAACCTAAGGGTTCGATTAAAGCAACAGAAACTGGCACTTCCATGGTTCGTGGTCTGTAGTATCGTACCTTACTTTGTATACCCGAATCTCAACGACATTATAGGCCGGGGTGGCCATTTTATTCTGGTAAGTTACTGGGAAGACTCATCTATATTTTTACATTTGCTGTAGTTGTAAACTAGTATTTGTGCAGTCCGTATGTTCTCTGCAAGCACGTGAAGAAGCAATAAAAAGCAGACCTGTAAAGCCAAGCCGATGTTACAGTATCATCACCGTATCTATCTCCTTAGCCTAACATCCAAGTCTTTTGTACTGTCTCCAACTATAGGGACCAAAAATCTCATGTCGACTCTAATCCAAGAGTGAGTTTCTAAATTTATATGTCGCGACCCACATAGGTTTAAGACAGCTAGCCTCAGTTTCAGTTTCTGCGTCATCCACAAAATGTATGAACTTCGGTGCCAATCGCAGCCGTTACCATAACTTGTTCTGGTTTTGTAATAGGTCTTTCGACAAATTTCTTCTTCGCTAGTCACTTAGTAATTCAACCAGTATAGTTCAGGGACGTAATTGTGACTGGGGAGAAGTCATGTGTGGGGTTCCCCAGGCCTCAACCTTAGCTTCACTGTTGTTCCTCAAATATGTAAACTGTCTTCCGTGTAATACAATAATAATAATACACAACAGGCAGAATTAGTTTTTTTGCAGATGACGCTAATAGTTTAATCAATCCAAGCATAATTACTGAAACAGAAGAAATGGTAAACAATTACCTTAAAAATATGACTGACTAGTTTTCTGCGAATGGTGTCACCCTCAATTCTAAAAGACACAGCACATTCAGTTCACACATCTTGTGGTGCGACACCAACGATAAGTGTGAGGAATAATAAATAGTGTGGAAAAATTCAAAATTATTAGGTGTCCATATTGCTGAGAATTTAAACTTGAAAAAGCACATTCTGCAACTTCTGACTTAGTTCAGCCACATTTGCACTTACGTGTTAGAATTACTGCAAATCTTGAGGAGAGAAAAACTCTGAGTTGATATATTTTGCATATTCTCCTTAAGTAATGTCATATGGAATAATGTTCTGGGGTAACACATCTTTAAGAAAGGAAGTCTTCATTGCTCAAAAGCTTGCTGTAAAAATAATATGAGGTGCTCACCCTCAACCATATTCTAGACATACATTTAAAGAATTGAACATTCTGACTATTGCTTCACAGTGTATTTATTCCCTCGTAACGTTTGTTGTAAATAATCCACTGCAGTTCAGAAAGAATAAAGACGTACATAAAAACAATATGAGAAGAAAAAACGACATTCAGTACTCCTCATTAAGGCTTTATTTAGCACAAAAGGGGTGCACAACATTGCAACTAAAATTTTTGATCACTTATCCTGATACAAAATGTCTGGCGGACGGAAAAGTGAAATCTGAAAGTAAACTGAGCAACTACGTGTTGTGTTGAGTAGAAGAATTTATATTGCAAAGTGTAAAAGGCGGTGGCTAGGAATTATTAACTCACATGTCTATATATTTAAAAAAACTTACAAATATTCAGCATATAGCGATGTTTAGAAATTACTTTGCAATGTGAATGTAAATTGATTCCTTCCACATCACTACGAATTATCGTACAACATGATCCATGGAACATGAAAGTAACCAACTGAAAGCTTCATGCATGCCCTTCCGACATCCAAACACGCTTTGGTCACCCCCCCCCCCCCCCCCCAGCTATTTCAGACGAGATGCAAAAGTGAAGCAAAACTGGTCTTAGAGATAATTCTACACTTTGTAAACTAATCTATGAGGGTTATAACCTGGGACTCTGATTGAGAAAGTAGTAGGTCTAACCCAGACAGTTGGAAAACAAAATAGGTTTTTGCCTTGTTCGGCGCACACTCGCCGGCGTTTTCTGTTGTTTTACCGCTACTTCTTTTCTGTAGCCAGGTTTTTTTCGCAATCAGGAATCGGTTGAACAAGTTCTTTGGATTGCAATCAAACTCTGATGAAAATTTCAATGAAACTTTCTTCTGCCGACGAGTTTGGTCAAATCCCAGCAACTGCGTAACTATGGCACAAATAGTTTTCTTTTTCGTGTGGGGTTTTTCGTGCGGATATTGTACACTCGTTCATGTTGTCCACATTCACCCGGCCGTCTCGCATGGCTGTACCACGGACCTTTTTTTTTCCACAAACATCTTCGTTGCGATATCACGTCAACTGGAAGGAAGGAATGTTTTTCTTCACAGCTTTAGTAGTTGCGTTTAAATTCAATAAGCCCGCCCAGTTAGTCGTTCGGTCTAACGCACGGCTTTCCGGACTGGGAAGGAGCGCCTGGTCCCCGGCACCAATCCGCCAGGCGGACTTGTGTCGATTTGCACTCGACTGAAGCAGAAAATCGTTACGAGACCGGTTAAAAGTGCTGTTATTTTCTGTAACACGAAGGTTACTCGATTGAAGCAGGCCTGAAGATGACGTAATGTATCTTCGAAACTGGTAGCGTAAAAATAAAAATAAAACCTAAATAACAGCGAGGGGTTGTATATCCGTTTGAACCTGCTTAGTGTATTCAAACCTTGGTCTCCCTCTGCAATTGTTACTGCCCACACTTCCCCATAATACCAAACTGACAATCCCTTTACGACTCAGAATTTGTCCTAGCAACCGATTCCTTTTTTTAGTCAAGTTATGGCATCAATTTCTTTTTTCCCAAATTCAGTTCCATACCACTTTTATTAGTTACGTGATCTAGACAAGTAATATTGAGCATTTATATATGACAGAAAATTTTGAAAGTTGGTCCTCTCTTCTTGTCTGAACTTCTTGTCTTCCAACTTCCGTACAACGCTACACTCCCGACAAATAGCTTCATAAAATATTTCCTAACGCTTAAATCTATATTAGATATTAACAAGTTTCTGTTTTTCGTAAATGCTCTTCTTGCTATAGCCCGTCTGTAATTTATACACTCTCTACCTCGGCCATCATCAAATATTTTCCTGCCCAAAATAACAAAACTCATCTATACTGCTTTTATTGTTTTATTTGATAAGCTAATTCCCTCTGCTTAGCCTCATCTAATTCGACTTCATTCCGATACCGTTGTTTTTCTTTTTTGTTCTTGTCTCCTTTCAAGACGAATGTAAAATTAGAGAGATTAGAGCGCGCACGGAGGCTTTCAGACAGTCGTTCTTCCCGCGAACCATACGCGACTGGAACAGGAAAGGGAGGTAATGACAGTGGCACGTAAAGTGCCCTCCGCCACACACCGTTGGGTGGCTTGCGGAGTATCAATGTAGATGTAGATGTAGATGAAGACACTCTCCGTTTCCTCCATATAATTTTCGGAGTCCTTTGCTGTCTATGACAGAATTACAATGTAACCGGCAAATATTAAAGTTTTAATTTCTTCGCCCTGAACTTTAATTCCTTTTCCGTAGGAAGTGATTTCGGTTTAGGTATGTGATGACACCAAGAAGAGTATGCCAAGCATAAATTGCGATTGTAATATTAAGTTTATAAAAAGGCTCACTTTCAATTACAGGCCTTTTTGAGGGGATTTTATGCTCCCAGTTTTTGCAAACGCTATGTTCCGTCTTTTTCCATTACAGTCTGGAGTACATACAGCAAGGTTACTTTTCTGCTTGTTTATACAGACCTTACAGCACTTGTAAATGCCCGAAATTGCCTATTACCGCAAATATTATGTGCGATTATGACAGTTGAATAAGTAATTACAAACAATAAATTGGTAGTAGCGATGGAATATAGTATTTCATAACCTGTCTTAAGGAGAAACAATAGACTTAATAGCTGTAAAATGAAAAAAAAGGTAGACTCCAGCTGTTCTTAGTCACGTGAGAAAAGAAGTACCACGACGAAAGCGCAAGTGGCAAAACAGATGATATCAAGTAAAACTAGTAAAATATTAAGTTTTACATCTAAAACCAGTTTTTTCTCCTCGTGATTGCATCTGTTCCAGTCAATTAATGCGGAAAGCTAGCCGCCTGGTTTTTTGGCGTCACACTAGACGCATGCATATGCAGACGCGCGAGAGCGAGCGCACACACACACGCTGTCACACGCATACCTACGAATTACATGCCGCTCGAAAGCCGCGGTAAAACGTAATTGGCGTCGTCAGTGTAATTAGAGAAGACGGAAGAGGCAGGGAGACGGCACCCCACACCTTCTTTGCCGTACAAGGCAAGACGCCGCTGCATTGCTGCCATAATTGCAGAGCTGTGCGCCAGCAGGCCGAGACGGTGTTCTGCGAGCCGTGTGATACGGCAGGCTCTGCTGGTGACTCATTCACCCTGCATCCTTCTAGGCTACTAGCCCACACTTTCGCGTTTCGTGAAGGGTACAACTACACACAGTCGTCTACACTGGCAGCAGGATTACGGTCCTTGCTCCAGTCTGATAATTTGCCGTGCCGTCTACGAAAAGCCTGAGATGGGATCTAATAGTGCCCGTTATTACTTGTACCAGTCGTTTGGTTTTCATAGATCTTGAGAAAGCATATGACGCAGTGGCACTAAAGCTGTTGCTCGACGTGCCGTCGTTAGGGGAAATGCCAAAAATTTATGTAAGAACTATCATCAACCTCTATGGGAAAGAAACTGTAATTTCAGTATAATTTTAAGACCTGGAAGGTGTTTTGTATTTCCTGAAAAGTCCAGTTTTTTGGACATGTGGGGTTATTTCCATTCTATTATACTATTGTCTAACCACTGTGTAAAGGGAGTGACGACGAAATTACATATCAGTGCAAAGAACTTGAAACGATTACATTCCAACGTTTTCACGAAAAACCTACGGCGCGGACCCTAATTATGGACAAAAAAACTTTTTTCAAATAAACCACTTTATGGCTATATGGCTATAGCTATTTAAGGAGACCATGGAAAATTTAAATGAGGATGGTGGAAAAGGAATGATTAACAACAGCTGAGACGCATTAATACTGCAGTCGAGGGATATAGTTCTTTACATTTCGTGAAGCGTGCGTCCCTACATGTTTGCGTTTCTCTACATTAAGATCTAGTTGCTCTTACTTGCACGTGGCATATATTTTGTCCAAATCTAGCAGGATATTGCTGCTATTTTTTCTGTACAGAATTTCGTCACAGATGTATAGCATGGACCATACAACAATGATCGCATTACACTTTTCTGGGGTACAACACATAATACCCTCATCTGAAGAAGTCTCTTCATGGAGAATAATTTACTTTGTTCTGCCCGACAGAAAATATTACGTCGTAGTAGCAAAACTGGTTAGATACACCATCTTCCTTTGAAATCGGCGATATGGTACTGAATGAAAAGCTCTTAGAATGTCGAGATAAAACGTATCAACCTAGTATTTTATGCTTATAGAAGTGAGGATATCGTGTAAAGTGTGTCAGCTGGTTTTTGCACGATATCTGCTCAGGGAATCCAAAATGGTTTCCACGGAGAATGATATTTTGTTCCTGTTAAGTCAATATGCTTCACAACCCAATTTGTTCTAAGATTCCACTACAAATACATGTGGGTTATACAGGACGGTAGCTCTATTGATCACTTTTTTTGCAGATGAGTGGAATATGCCTTCTTATCTATTGGGACCATTTGTTTGCTTAAGCTACCTTGCGATACGTTGTTGACAACGTTGGAACGAAATCATACAACCAGTTCTGTCTAGAGCTTGACATCCGTTCCACTGGACCCTGGTACACCATACCGTTATATTATTTTTAGTTGCTTTTCAAGGTAACCATTACTGATTACTTTGTCACTCATGTTTTAAGTGCTGCGGCTATTAAAAGATTGATCTTCCTTCGTGAAGGCACATTTGAAGACAGAATTAAATATTTCGGCATTTGCTGTTTCTATCCCTGCCTTGTCCCGAAGCATCTGGACTGTGGATAGTGATTGGTGCTCCACTCACAATAGGTCGAAAACGACAGTTATGCGGTTGTATTCCTTTATTTCTCTTTTAAAGACATGTTTCAACACAGAGTTTTATATTTCGTGTTCCCCGTTTGCTACTGTGTATTTCAAAAAAATGTTCAAATGTGTGTAACAATCTTATGAGACTTAACTGATAAGGTCATCATCAATCCCTAAGCTTACACACTACTTAACCTAAATTATACTAAGGACAAACACACACACACCGATGCCCGAGGGAGGACTCGAACATCCGCCGGGACCAGCCGCACAGTCCATGACTGCAGCGCCCTAGACCGCTCGGCTAATCCTGCGCGGCTATTGTGTATTTCGGTCCCTGTTTTGCCAAGAGGGATGTATAAACGATTTTTACGTCATTGACGGATTCAGCATATGTACAAAATGTCGTAGAGTCTTAGAAGAAATCATACGATATGATATTGCTGCAGCAGTTATCCAAGGGTTTGCGCACTGACTTACTGGGATCTAAAAATGGCCCATTAATATCTATGATTTTATACATTACTTTTTATCTACAGTGCTCTTTCTCAAGAAGTTTCCCATTGTTGTTTGTGTACCACGAGTGTCCTCCGACACAACTGCCTGTTAAAAAGAAAAAACAAACGGAAGAGAAAAGTTATAATTTAACCACCCTCCACAGCGGAGTCATTGAAGAGAGGTGATAAAAGAAATATATTGGTAACTAGATCAGGAACTACCCCGCCATTTTCCTGGGGTTACTACTGTGACAGAAGATCCACCAAATCTAAATCTGGATTTTATTGCGGAGAATATTTTTTCTACCCTGTTTGTTATTTATATATTCGCTGTCGATTTCGAAGCAGCTGCGGCCTCATAATAGAAAACAATAAAAACAGCAGAGTGGAAAAAAGTGGTGAGACCACAGCCTTTATTCCTCATAACAAAATATACAACATTTGACGTCCACACTTTCGCATTATTACGCAACAAAAGTGAATGGTTGAAGGAGGCGATGAACTACTCCTCTCTCGAATACAAGGAAGGCCACTTTGAACCGCCACTACCCCTCGTTCACCACCTCTTTCTTTCCAAAGATGAAGGATCCTCTTTGTACCCTGAAAAATGACACGATCGCTTGGTAATTCTCTGTTTCTGAAATATAAACTTTTATGTTAATTTTTCTGGCCTTTAGTACAAACGTGGCTGCTTCAGGGTACGGGATGTGTCATCACCTGGAAATTTTGCCTGCTCTCGCTTAGAGCATTGTCAGTTTCTGGGGCAGGTATAAAATTACCGGACACTCCTCGGGCGGCAGTTTACGAGGCCAACGGCTGGCTCTCGGCAAATAAGTTAAGTCTTTATCTCAAAAGGAAAACGCGTGACATGGAACGCTCGGAACCGCACGAAAATGCGCTTACAGCATAAATCGCTCATTCCAAAACCAGTGGCACGAGCCATTCGCATGCGAACCTACACCTCTTACCTTGAGAGACATTTGAACAATGAAATATTCAATGTCTAAAAGTAGAACATTGGTAACCCGAAGAACCAAAATATCGATGTAATAGGCCCAAAACAGAATTACTGCTATATTTCAAATGATTCAAATGGCTCTGAGCACTATGGGACTTAACATCTGAGGTCATCAGTCCCCTAGAACTTAGAACTACTTAAACCTAACTACCCTAAGGACATCACACACATCCATGCCCGAGGCAGGATTCGAACCTGCGGCCGTAGCGGTCGCGCGGTTCCAGATCGAAGCGCCTAGAACCGCTCGGTCACACAGGCCGGCACTGTTATATTTCCTTCTGCTTAAATTAATTACGCTGTCAGAACAACAAATTTTTCTACTGACCTGATAGTGTTACACAACTATTCGTTTTTCGTAACGCAATTGTGGAATTTCAATGAAGTGATCAGACTACAGTGGAACAGAACAATATTCACATCTGGCTAAAACCACTATTGCACATTCAGCGCCACCTACGATATTCAAGCAGTGCAGTATCAAAGGCTACGCTAATTCAATTATCAGACGATGATATTGATATATCAGAGTCATATCCTGAATTTTGTCATGCATATTGTAATTGTAGTTCGACGCAGAAAGATGACTGTATAGCACACAGACGCCTGATACTAATTTGACGATCTTGTGACTTTACTTATGATACTTCACATTGTGCGAAATCAACAATCCTTTTCATATAGAGCTAATACTGCCTGAAGGAGAATACGTTAAGTCGTTGGCAATATTTTGTTGTCTTGGTCCAGTTACTTGGATATTTTATTTCTTCACGTTACCGAAGTTGCTCTCTTAGATGTTGATGAGCCTTCAGGAGGAAGAGGGGAGGAGGAGGAGGAGGAGGAGGAGGAGGAGGAGGAGGGGAAGGAAGAGGAGGAGGAGGGGGGAGGACGGACACGAGATGATTGTTTAACGTTCAGTCGACAGCGAGGTCGTTATAGACGGAACACAAGTTCAGATTAGGGAAAGATGGGGAAGGAAAACAGCCGCACCCTTTCGAAGGAACCATACAGGCATTTGTCTTAAGTGGTTTAAGGAAATCACGGAAAACCTTAATCAGGATACGGATTTGTACCGTAGTCCTCCCGAAAGCGAGTGCAGTGTGGTAAGCACTGCCGTACCCCGCTCGGTATGAGCCTTCAAATCTCTCTCGTAGCAAGGAGCGCCATTTTGTAGGCGAACGACTCTTGACAAGTTTTTTGACCAGGGAGATTTATATCCCATGCAGATTTTTGTGCGGTTCTGAGCGCTCTAAGTCACGCACTTCCCTTATAGGACAGAATCGTATGATACAATTTCCTGTAAACACAAGCGATCTTCTCATACCAGAAGCAGATATTGATGGCCATGCAGTTAATGAAACACGGTGTCTAGTTGTTCGAGGAAATCACCTGGTACATCAAGCTGAAACTAAATCGGCAAAGAAATGCAACCAGTCAATAAGATCAGTTTACTTAGAGACATCGCTCACTGCATTTGCTTGAAGAGAGGGATATCAGCTTTTTGCGCGTATTTTCATTCCCTAATGGCTTCTGCAATTGGCATAAAGTCTTCATTCAGGCTTACAATTTACGTAATTACTATACGAAACAAATATTGGTTACCGTCTATCTGTCTGGGTTCAATGCGGAGTTTTGTATTCAGTTCATCAAATACGCCATCCAGCAAAAGTATTAAGATTTTCATCGCGACAGGTTCAAAAGATAAACAGAAGCATATCATACGTGCGAGTCCTCCTACAAATTGTTTAAAAATCATGATTCAAGAACTGAAGATTCCTGTTACCTGCACGTCAAGCAGAAATGTTCAGAGTAAAGATGTGTACGTTATTACAAACATAGATAGCTGTTGTTCTTTGATATATACCAATGTGCACCTTTGTAGGTACAGGGCCTATGAAATGGGAGATACACAGATATGACAAAAGTCGTGGGACACCTCCTAATATCGTGTCGGATCTCGTTTTACCTGGCGTAATGAAGCAGTTCGACGTGTCATGGACTCAATAAGTCGTTGAAAATCTGCTGCAGAAATATTGAGCCATGCCGCCTCTATAGTCGTCTACAATTGCGAAAGTGTTGCCGGTTCAAGATGTGCACAAACTGACCTCTCGATTATGTCCCATAACTGTTCGATGCAACTCACTTAGCGTGATCTGGTTGGCCAAATCATTTGATCGAACTGTTCAGAATGTTCTTCAAACCAGTCACGAATATTTGTGGCCCTGTGACAAGGCGCACTGTCATCCACAAAAATTCCGTCGTTGTCTGGGAACACAAAGTTCATGAATGGCTGCAAATGGTCTCCATATAGCCGAACATAACCATTTCCATTCAGTGATCAGTTCATTTAGACCAGAGGACCCAGTCCATTCCATGTAAACGCGGCCCACGCCATTATGGAGCCACCAGCAGCTTGCAAAGTGCCGCGTTGACGACTTTTATCCATGGCTTCGTAGGGTCTGCACCACACTCGAACCCCACCATCAGCTCTTACCAAGTGAAATCAGAACTAATCTAACTAGACCACGGTTTTACAGTCGTCTAGTGTCCAGCCGTATGGTTACGAGCCCAGGAGCGGCGCTGCAAGCGATGTCACGATCTTAACAATGGTACTCGCGTCGGTCGTCTGCTGCCATAGCCCATTAACGCTGTATTTCGCCGCACTGTCCTAGCCCACAGGTTCGTCCAATCTTAATTTCACGCAGTGTTATTCGTCTGTTATCTTTGTCAACTTTACGCAAACTCCGCTACTCTGGTCGTTAGGTGAAGGCCGTCGGCCATTGCGTTTTCCGTGGTGAGAGGTAATGCCCGAAATTTGGTATTCTCGGCACACTCTTGACATTGTGGATCTTGGAATATTGAATTCCCTAACGATTTCCGAAATGAATGTGTCATGCTTCTAGCTCCAACTGCCATTCCGCGTTCAAAGCCTGTTAATTTCCGTCTTGCGACCATAATGACGTCGGGGACCTTTTCACATGAATCATGTGGCAGGTGCCGGCCGGTGTGGCCGAGCGGTTCTAGGCGCTTCAGTCTGAAAACGCGCGACCGCTACAGTCGCAGGTTCGAATCCTGCCTCGGGCATGGATGTGTGCGACGTCTTTAGGTTAGTTAGGTTTAAGTAGTTCTAAGTTCTAGGGGTCTGATGACCTCAGATGTTGAGTCCCATAGTGTTCAGAGCCATTTGAATCATCATCTGGTAGCCTCACCGTTGCACTACCCTCTTATACTTCGCGCACGGAACTCTACCACCATCGGTATATGCGCACGTCGCTATCCCACGGCTTTTATTACTACAGTGTAAGTCAGCTGTTTAATATAAGGTTAGGAGTAGCAGGTTTTTCAAAATGGTTCAAATGGCTCTGAGCACTATGCGACTTAGCTTCTGAGGTCATCAGTCGCCTAGTCGCAGTATTCGAACCTGCGACCGTAGCGGTCGTGCGGTTCCGGACTGACGCGCCTAGAACCGCTCGGCCACACCGGCCGGCAGGTTTTTCAAGGTTGCACTTTTGCCGCCACCTAATTTTACTGTGCTACATTTATAAAATTTGAGCGCAAGTAGTAGATAGTAGTGTGGAACTACTTAATAGGAAATAAAAGTGATATATTCAGTTTCTAAAAGCGGCCGATTCTGTTTTGTCAATACATGCTCGTTTCGTGCCGTATGCCTAAAAGTTTTTGTTCATATTGAGGTCGACGGTAGACGAACATTGAACTTCGTACACATTTATTGCCATCACAGTATCGCCATAAAATGCTGTTATTCGTATGTACATTTTGTTAAAAGTGAGAGAACACTATATTACTGCCAGATTCTGGTCGGTTAAATAACTACTTTAAATGACTTCTTCGTTGTCCTCTTCCAACAATCACGGACATTTATTGAATAAAACGGCATACAGAGGTACTCAGTGGCTTTTTATAGCTACATGTAATTAAATATTAACAGATGTTCAAGAACTCATTTATGGTATAAAAGGAGCTCTTATGTACAAATAACTGTTACTTCTACGGAAATACATTTCTGTTTTCTGCCAAACAATTGGTTACTCTCGGTAGACTAACAAAACCTTTTATGGCTTGTACGTTCATAGCCTGTGCGAGAAGGTATATTCATTGGAGGGACACCGTTTCCCTGTAATTGTCTTACCGGTAGCACATTAAAGCCCGAAGAACGTAGCGTGTCTTCTTTTAAACGTTTACCAGTTTTTCTTGTAACTGTTCAAGTTATTCTTTATTTGTTCACATAATATTTAGAATACTTCAGTAGAAGTACATCTGGTAAGCATAAAAATTATTCCCCTCATTCCCTCCCATCGCTCACGTTTCACTTACGTGTAATGTTTCAGAAGTTCTTCGTCGATTCAGTGCGATTATTCCACGCCGAAGTATTTCTTTCGTGGAACAAGATCTACTTCACCTGCGCCAAATCCGTGTTTCAGAAGTTCTTCATTCATTCAATGTGATTATTTCATGACGAAATATTTCTGTTGTGCAACAAAGACTACTTCACTTGCGCCAAACCATTTCTGTGTACTCCTTGTTTCTGCGTGTTGCGTAACCAGACGCACTAGACAAGAGATTTCTTCCACTAATTTTGGTATTCCCCAAGTGACTATTCTCGTGTCTGCTACTGTTCATCAGCTCTAACTGCCTGTCTATCTGTCTCTCACTCTCTCTCTCTCTCTCTCTCTCTCTCTCTCACACACACACACACAGACACACTACTTAGGTGAATTCTGGGACACGAGTCCCCTCGTAAGTAATCCGAAAACCTCTATCGCACTACTCGTGGATGTAAAGAACCGAGGCTTTACACTGGAACGGATCTCAAACTGATCGACCCCTCAGCATGCAGAAAGAAAAGTAGAAAAAAGGTGAGTCTGAGGCAGGTCCTAGGCCCGATGAAACTATTATTAATCAATATACTTGTATTTTCAGGTGATGGTACCCCACAACTCATCACTATTTGAAAAATGTCATGATTATCGCCTCGAACTCGGGATAAAATTCTTCACTTAACGAACGTTTTCACTCTACGTATTATAATCTGGTTCTTGTATACCAGATTGAAATAATACCTAAGTAGCATTGCAAGAGTAAACTGTTACAAATCCATTAATTGATGTAAATGTTGGCGACAGCACACATGTAGTAAAATGTCACATATTCAGTTAAAAGCAAGTACACTATCATATTAGACAAATATTAGGTTGGTGCACAAGTTCGCAGTGTTTTTGTTTTGCGTGTTGGTATTCCGGTTTTTGTCGACTGTCATTTTTTGTTTGTAGCTCACTGTTGCTATTTGAGTTTACATTTTGTCATCGTGTCATTTGGAGACAGTGAGTGGAGCTGTGGACGCTAGGAAATGGAGTGCCAAGTGGAGAAATCGGAATATTTGTTTGAGGTTAGCACAAGAGGCAACCAGAAACACATGCATCGTGTATGGGGACAATTGGACAGAGCACGGCAAGAAAATTGTTTTCTCGTTTTAAGGAGGATCGCTTTGACATTAGTGACTCTCCACTTTCGGGAAGACCTCTGGGGTTTGATGAAGGTCGTTTAAACGTACTAATGCACAGTGCTCCACGCCAGTGTTCTCGAGAACTGGAAAATGTAATGAACTGTGATCATTCCATCATCGTGAGACACTTGCATGCAGTGGGGAAGGGTAAAAAATCGGGTTGTGGGCACCACATGCTTTAAGGCAAAACCACAAAAATCAGTGTGTGGCCATATGTGTATCTCTGCTAGCTCATCATCAACAGCGACCATTGCTGTCCTTTATCGTTACTGGTTACCAGGAATGCTGTATGTTAACACATGGAAAACAAAGTAATGATTCAGCCCAAACAAAGCAACAGCTCTCGAAGAAAGACCTGCGCTCGTCCACAAAAGGTAATGTTATGCACCTGGTGGAACAGGACGGTGTGTTGTACTGCAGATTACGTCCCCGAGATGTAACCGTCACTGCTGGCATTTATTGTCAACAACTGAGAGGTCTCGCAGACGCGTCTAAGAACAACGACCAGGAAGACCGCGTGAAATGATGCTACTCCACGTTAACCGCCCACCAGCTTTCTGCTAGACTGACAAAAAACGCTTCGCAGGCATTGGGTCGGGAACTCACTCCGCATCCACCTTATTTACCTGATCTCAAGCCCTCAGGTTTTCACCTTCTCCGCTCTCTATCCAACAACCTTCAAAGAACCTCCTTTCCCGATAAAAAAAGCGCTCCGAAAATTTATCTACGAGTTCTTCGCCACAAAATCATGTGATTCCTACAGTCGAGGAATCGAAAAGTTACCCTAGCGTTGGCAGACTAGTATAAGTAATGATGGTGATTATATAATTGATGACTAATGTATCTGTTCTGTGGATGTGTTGTGTTTACTAAACTTATGGGAAAACGCAACGAACTTATGCATCAACCGAATATACACTCCTGGAAATTGAAATAAGAACACTGTGAATTCATTGTCCCAGGAAGGGGAAACTTTATTGACACATTCCTGGGGTCAGATACATCACATGATCACACTGACAGAACCACAGGCACATAGACACAGGCAACCGAGCATGCACAATGTCGGCACTAGTACAGTGTATATCCACCTTTCGCAGCAATGCAGGCTGCTATTCTCCCATGGAGACGATCGTAGAGATGCTGGATGTAGTCCTGTGGAACGGCTTGCCATGCCATTTCAGAGTCCCCTCGACGATCACCAGTGGTGTGCGGCCAGTGTAGGAGATCGCTCCCCACACCATGATGCCGGGTGTTGGCCCTGTGTGCCTCGGTCGTATGCAGTTCTGATTGTGGCGCTCACCTGCACGGCGCCAAACACGCATACGACCATCATTGGCACCAAGGCAGAAGCGACTCTCATCGCTGAAGACGACACGTCTCCATTCGTCCCTCCATTCACGCCTGTCGCGACACCACTGGAGGCGGGCTGCACGATGTTGGGGCGTGAGCGGAAGACGGCCTAACGGTGTGCGGGACCGTAGCCCAGTTTCATGGAGACGGTTGCGAATGGTCCTCGCCGATACCCCAGGAACAACAGTGTCCCTAATTTGCTGGGAAGTGGCGGTGCGGTCCCCTACGGCACTGCGTAGGATCCTACGGTCTTGGCGTGCATCCGTGCGTCGCTGCGGTCCGGTCCCAGGTCGACGGGCACGTGCACCTTCCGCCGACCACTGGCGACAACATCGATGTACTGTGGAGACCTCACGCCCCACGTGTTGAGCAATTCGGCGGTACGTCCACCCGGCCTCCCGCATGCCCAGTATACGCCCTCGCTCAAAGTGCGTCAACTGCACATACGGTTCACGTCCACGCTGTCGCGGCATGCTACCAGTGTTAAAGACTGCGATGGAGCTCCGTATGCCACGGCAAACTGGCTGACACTGACGGCGGCGGTGCACAAATGCTGCGCAGCTAGCGCCATTCGACGGCCAACACCGCGGTTCCTGGTGTGTCCGCTGTGCCGTGCGTGTGATCATTGCTTGTACAGCCCTCTCGCAGTGTCCGGAGCAAGTATGGTGGGTCTGACACACCGGTGTCAATGTGTTCTTTTTTCCATTTCCAGGAGTGTAAAATCATTACCATCAGATAATAAAACGATGAATTCGTCACCGAAAATAAAAGTATGACACACACATTGATGTAACCAATTATGAACAAACAATATCTTAACAACAAAAATGATTCGTATTTATACAGATTTATTTGCTGTCGCATAGCAATATAAATTACATCGTCAGCATATAAAATCTGCTAGGCAGAGTACTCTTTCATGTTACATAAGAAATCGGCGATAACGCTGTGAATTGATGCATAACACATTCAACCAACTGCAGAGCTGATCGCTATTTAGTGACTTCATAGATCGATAGTGACTAGTATCTTAAGATTATACAATGAAGCACCAAAGAAACTGGCACAGGCATGCGTATTCAAATACAGAGATATGTACCAGCTCCTATGTAAGACAACAAGTGTCTGGTGCAGCTGTTAGACCAGTTACTGCGGCTACAATGGCAGGTTATCAAGATTTGAGTGAATTTGAACGTGATATTATAGTCGGCGCTCGAACGGTGGGACAGAGCATCTCTCAGATAGCGATGAAGTGGGGATTTTCGCGAGTGTACCGTGAATATCAGGAATTCGATAAAATATTAAATCTCCGACATGGCTGCGGCTCCGGAAAAAGATCGTGCAAAACGGGACCAACGACGACTGAAGATAATCATTCAACGTGGCACTTATGTCACCCTTCCACCAATTGCTGCAGATTTCATTGCTGGGCCATCAACTAGTGTCAGTGTGCGAACCATTCAACGAATTATCATCGATACGCCGGTCGGAGTGGCCGAGCGGTTCTAGGCGCTACAGTCTGGAAACGCGCGACCGCTACGGTCGCAGGTTCGAATCCTGCCTCGGGCATGGATGTGTGTGATGTCCTTAGGTTAGTTAGGTTTAAGTAGTTCTAAGTTCTAGGGGACTGATGACCTCAGAAGTTGAGTCCCATAGTGCTCAGAGCCATTTGAACCATCATCGATACGGGCTTTCGGAGCCGAAGGCCCACTTGTGTACCCTTGATGACTGCACGACACAAAAGCTGTACGACTCACCTGTGCCCGCCAACACCGACGTTGGACTGTTGACGACTGGAAACATGTTGCCTGGTCGGACGAGCCTCGTCTCGAATTGTACCAAGCGGATGGACGTGTACGTACAGGGAGACAGCCTCATGGATCCGTGGACCCTCCATGTAGAGGGGACTGTTCAAGCTGGTGGATGCTCTGTAACTGTGTGGGGCGTGTGCAGTTGGAGTGATATGGGACTCCTGATACGCCTACATACGACTACGACAGGTGATACGTACGTAAGCATCCTGTCTAATCACCTGCATCCATTCATGTCCGTTGTGCATTCCGACGGACTTTAGAAATTCCAGCAGACAATGCGACATCCCACACGTCCAGAATTGCTACAGAGTAGCTCCAGCAACATTATTCTGAGTTTAAACACTTCCGCTGGCCACCAAACTCTCGAGCCATGAAGATTATTTAGTCTACCTGGGATGCCTTGCTACGTACTGTTGAGAAGAGATCTCCACCCCTCGTACTTTTACGGATTTCTGGAAAGCCCTGCAGGATTCATGGTGTCAATTCCTTCCAGCATTACTCTAGGCAAACGTCGAGTCCAGGCCACGTCATGTTTCGGCACGTGTGCGTGCTTGCGGGGCCTACACGATATTAGGCAAGTGTAGCAGTTTCTTTGGCTCTTCAGTGTATAAACTTTGTGGCGCTTAGTACGATACGTACATGTGACAGACTTAACTGATTGTATATTGCATGTAACAGAAACCTAGGCGTGTTACAGTTGCTTTGGCAGGAACAAAATGCATAAAAGTAAGGAGTTACATACATACATAGACCCTAATGCGAAACAAGCTACAGGCACGTTCCAGATGTGCACTGATTCCGTCGTACAGTAACTCTTAAGGGCCAGGCTGTAGAGATAAATAAAATATGACACTAATCGAAATGTCTAAATATATTAAAGTATAACAGATAGAACACGATCGATTTTGTAAACAAATAGATGAATGTCACACATAACAAGCAACAGCGCAAGTTGCGTCTAATGTGTGACGAATTTAAATTTCACGCAGTAACAGAGACGTTTGCTGAATTAAAACCATTTGTGGAGCTGAAGTAAGTTTACTAAACGTTCTGCATTATAACATGCGTTATTTGGACTCTTACATACATACATTTGGCATAAAAATGAACTACATCAACAGAATATCAGATAGAATCAACGTCAAAAGTAAACTAAACTCCGCCCGAGCAGGCCTCGGAAGGCCCAACGGTACCGACCGACCTCCGTGTCGTCCACGGCCTATAGGCGTCACTGGATGCGAATACGGACGGTCATGTGGTCAGCACACTGCTCTCTCGGCAGTTGCCAGTTTCCGTGACCGGAGGCACAACGTCTCAGTCAAGTAGCCCCTCAATTTGCCTCATAAGGGCTGAGTGCACCCATGCTCTGCAGACTGGACGGTCGGTCGCACAGCCAAGTGCTAGCCAAGCCCGACAGCGCGTACCTTCGGTGATCTGACGAGAACCGGGGCTACCACTGCGGCAACGCCGTTGGCACAATGAACGTCTAAACCCATTCATGTTCGAGAAGTACACAGCGAGGTAGCAAGGCGATACAGATAGTGCAGCTGTCTTTACAGACTTTTCAAATGAGTAAAAACAATGCCCACCGGCTGTGAAAGGTTGAGTAACCAAGTTACTCATCAGCCAGATTCTCCTTCTTTAATTTGACAGTCTTTTATTAATAATTCTTAAAATAAATTTGGCTACGGACGGAATGAGGCTATCTGTTCTGTGCTCACTGCACTTCTTGGTTCCTTGTTTTTTTGCTACTGTAGTAATTACTGTTGTCAGAAATTCCTCTCGCCGTTCACCATTGGCATATATATTTTTTATATAACCTCAATATTTCTGCTACTCCTTCTTGGCTAAACATTTTCATATAGCTCTACGTATCTATTGCTTGTCATTACAGCTACTGCACTCTTTACTTCACACATTATGACTGTTATTCCTTTCTCATTATCAATTACACTGTTCAAGAATTCAAGTTCCAGAATTGTTAATTTGCGATCTGTAACACGTGGCTCTTTTAAATCGTCTTCCCATATTCGGACACAGCCTCACGATCTTTGGATGCTACATTTTCGTCTTTACTCTGTTGTACGGTAAATTATAGCTTCTCTTCCTCTCACTTCTTCAATTGTGTCGCAGTCCTCTTTCAGCCATTCTTTCCTAGCCTGCTCCGTTTCTCTACACTGTTCATTATTCAGCCTTCGGTACATATTTCTTGCATCTTCATTGTTCTTGTTTTTGGTTCTTCTTTTCTTCTCCGTTTTTGTCCTTTGCCCGCCTACATATCCTATACTTTCCGCCCGGCCTTTATGATTCCTTCTTCCAGCACATTCCAATACTCATTGAAGTTATCAGGTTGATCTTTGTCTCTTGTGTTAGTAAACTCTAGTGATAGCATTTTCGTAATTTTTTTCCATTTCCGTATCTTATCTTCTGTAGATCCTACTTCTTCACCATGGCAGCCTTCTTCACTTTTCCATTTTTATTTGTATTTCCGCCAGAAGCAAACTGAGGTCGCTATCAATATCTGCACCTGGAAATGTGTACACCTTCTTGATTCCACACTGTACCTTTCTTCCACCAATATAAAATCAGTATTTTCTGTATTTTTTCCCTGGTGATTTCCAAGTGTAGAGTCTCTTCCCGTGATTTTTGAAAAATGTGTTTTCCACTGCCATTATTTACCTGCGGAAGTCAAAAAGCCGTTCTCGTTTACTTTTGCCATTCCTCCTTCTAAGACCATGACTGACTACTACGGTTCCATCTTTCTCTTGTCCCACAATGTCTTTCGAATTACCCTTTACTGCTTTGCAGCATCCTTGTTTATCATCTACTAGTTTCAGTGTAAAGTTACGTGTTTCCCCTACGAGCTGGTTATTAAGTTCAGAAGTTGGCAGAGACACCTGTATAATTAATACATGGTTTTGTACTCCTTTCAATGTTATACCAAGAACTCTGTTACTGCGTAGTCTAGATTTCCGACACACTTCGCTAATTCTCTTGTCAGACTCACTCCTACTTCATTCCTTCCATTAATCGGTTCTCATCAGAAACATTACATATTCATCTGACTGCAGTCCTCCAAGTCCGTCCCATTTTACCTCAGCAACTCATGACTGGTTCGTATTATTCTTTTCCATCTCTGTTTTAAAGTTTTTTAGTTTTCCTGTTTGTAGCTGTTTTTTAACGTTCCAGGCAACAATCCTTGTTTTGATAACGTTGCTGATTTGAAACAAGTTGTGTCTCCACAACTCCGCCTCCCTCCCTGGAGATGCGAGCAGGGAGCTGAATAGCCTTTCCTTTTGGGTAAGAACGCGAGATGTAGCCATATTTTGCGTATGAAATGGAGACTGCCTTAAGCAAGGAAAATAATGAAATTATGATCATCATACAAGATAAAATGAGACATGGCGTCAGTCCTAAAAAGCGTTTATAGAACGCAGCATTTGCTTAAATTTGGGAAAGCACACTCTGAAATATGTGAACAGGGTGGGACACCGGGCACGTAACATATTAGTTTGTCCACTGCTCCCAAATGTTTGGTAGCAAGCCCCTTCTAAGAAACTGTGTAACCCAGAACTATATTCATCGATATACACAACTGCACGCATAATTTCGAAAACAGAGTTTCTTAATTTTCTTGCTCAAACTTTGTCCAGCTATATACTCCTACAGGGTGAACGTTAATGAAATTGACGAACAGCAGGGAGGGATTCCTGACTGGAAATGGAGGTAGAAAGGTCCTGTGAACATGTGTCCAGAAATGGACGGTGTGCGTGCAACGACAACAAATCGTCCTGGAGCAGAGCTGCGTCACATCCACGTCACAACACATGATCAAAGTGGGTTCCATGGCACTGCAGGCGATAGCGATAGTAGCGGTTGTAATGCAGGATACACACAATCTTACTTTGACTTACACCATGTTGGCGGGCCACTCGCCCGGAGCTTGAATTAGTGTTCATCTCAATATTCTGTAGAATCGGTCCTCCAAATCTTGTGTCCGCTCAGTCCGCCGCCTCCCTGCACGTGATGTGTTTGGTGTCTGGCTCTCGACCATGTATCCTCTTGGCTGTACACAGACACCATCACGTCTTGTTGCCGATGTGAATACCGAACCATTCTGCTGCTTACATTACTCTGCGCAAATCACAAAGCCTGCAACACACGAAGGACACACGGTATGTGGTCAGAGGAACTTTCATTCGACAGCGCCATCTACCGTGGCAACGATGCCCTTCCGAACACATTGTAAGGTGTCAGGCAAATCCAACACCTTCCATGAAAACCCTGACATGGTAAGCAAATCCAGTAGTATGTCACATAGCTCCGAATAAATCGTGACATTAAATTAACCAAAGTAATACGAGTAACGAGTGAGCAAATGGAATACCACAGACTAACACAAGAATGCCTAAATGCATGTCATACCTTCCCACCGTGAGACAGACGCAGTTCCGAGGGGAGAAACGGGAACAGAAGCCGAGAGCAGAACCGTGTTAAGCTAGAAGGCCCTACGATAAGGGACGGACACCCACGTTGCCAGCTAACCGCTAGGACCACCCCCCAGCCAATGTTAAAAGATAGAGCCCTCCAGAAGAACAGTATAGATCTTACGATTACACTAAAAGGACCACACCAGCTGCAAGTTTTAGCGTGAGACTTTTTCGCGTCTCTGTTACGTTGCAAACTTTAAAAACATTGCCCCACCATGAAAAGTATAACGTTTCTCATTGGATAGACAGAATTTTTGTAGGCGGAGCTTAAGGTTAACATTGAGACCCTGATTGGTCAGATGAAAACACAGCCAGATAGTTTTTTTAAACCAACTTCGGTAAATTGTAGTAAGGAGAAGTTAGGAGAGAGTTGCTTCCGAGACGGCGAGGTGAGCGGAGCTGTGCTTCCCGCCGCCCCCTGACGAACACCGACAAGGTAATGAACGCACGCGATGCCGCATAACAGCGCATAAAGCTTCACTCAGAACTGCAGAAATCTCATCTGTTACACCCCCTTTTTGCGTAATAGTAGTGTCGATCTTCAATTAAAGCTCATGGTGTTCAGATTTGCCACTTGAAGTAAAAATCTGAAACGCGATGATTTTTCTGTTATATAGTTATTGAGAAGCCACATCAGCCACTGTAATTTACGACAAGTTAGATAAGTAATTAAAGGTAATTGAGGATCTCTGTAGACCATTTTGATAGTTTTCTCTCTTGTGAAACTTAATTTAAACCTAGATTATAGATGTGATATGGCATAGGGCATCCTTCGATCCATTGTAGAACTTGGAAACCCACTCGGGGAATATTCGTTTACATTTTTGTTGAACGCAGTTGGTTTTTATCATCCTGTATTAAAACATTTCCTTTTATCAATAGTGCAATTTATAAACAATGTTTTGTGAGTAGAATAAAATTTCCAATGGGAAACTTAACTGCTTTTTCGACGTTATTTTACCAGCTAACTAAAAATAGGAAAGCCTTGAACTCCTTTCACTAAATTTAGTTAGTATTAAGATTCTTTTACAGGGAGTGCAGCGGAGCTGACGCTGAAATCATTAAGTATTTGGTTATATCATCGCTAGCCTCACTGAACTCTTCTGAACTCTACATGTCGTGTGTGGTCTGGCGTCTCCTTAACAGCAACGGGTCCCAGGTGCAAACTAGTCAATTCCCAAAAAAACACGCTCAGAGCGTCGTTGCGCGAAAGTGGTAGGGAGACACGGTATACAACAAACAGACACCACGCAGAATGTTAGAACATGTTCATGGGACCCTTTTTCCTCCATTTCCAATCAGTAATCCGTCCCTGCAGTTTGTCCGTTTTTATTAAGGTTCACCCGGTATTTAAACGAGGAGTGGTAATGTCGGCCGCGGCGGGTTCTGAACTACGACAAGGTGTGGAAGAAGATCGATGTGGCGCCGCTGAGAGCACCATCCTACAGGTCTACACGGTCAGTGCGCTTCTACTAACAAACAGGCACCTGATAATACGGTCAAGGAGAGTCAATTGACATTTGGGGGGCAATACCTCGCCCCATTGTTTCTTTCGGAGGCTGAATACCGTTTTCAGTAAATAATGATTTTATTAAGGACGACACATAGTCAAATGGTTCCAATGGCTCTGAGCACTATGGGACCCAACTGGTGAGGTCATTAGTCCCCTAGAACTTAGAACTAGTTAAACCTAACTAACCTAAGGACATCACACACATCCATGCCCGAGGCATGATTCGAACCTGCGACCGTAGCGGCCTCGCGGTTTCAGACTGCAGCGCCTAGAACCGCTCGGCCACTTCGGCCGGCGACACATAGTCCTACCCGATTAAAAATTCATGGGCAAATCGATATTTTAAAGTGGTAAACACCATATACAGACACTGGATGGAAGCTTAGGAACTGAGATGTGGTATCGTACATTTAATGCTTTATTACACTGGGAACTGTTTCATTCTTTGAGTTTCACCAGTAACCCCCACCTCAGTTTTCTTAAAGAACTGAATTGCAATATATAAAACAACTCAATCATCTGAGTACTTTACTGTAGGATTATGGTCTGAGTAATTTGCGCCCCGCTTTAAGAAAACTAGTTTTTCACACAGCTCAGTATTGTAGTTTGCTTAGTCGACCTAGTACCTCGATTTTTCCTAATTTTTACTGCCGTGATCATTGACCGAAATATTCTTGGAGGAAGAAATACAACTCTGATTTGGGCGGAAGTTCACGGAAGTTTGAGAGGCAGACTGTGTGCAGTACAGAACGCCTTTTCTGTGGCAACTCCCTCTATAGTCTGTTGACAATACCTGTATCGCACGGTGATTAAGCAAATCAGTGACGCATTGTGTAGCTCCAATTTTCTTAGGATCCAGAGCTTCGTTCTTAAACTTGCCTATGTTTCCTGATATCCAGTAAAGTAACCGTTGAGTTGGCACTATGTATTCTCACTTTTAGTTGAAGTGCACTTCGAAAGTGATTTCTCAGTTACCGATAGAAACAAGTGCAATTACAGCTTGGGCGGATTCTACGGGGAAGCCGAGTGCCGTGCGGAGGTGTGCTGCCGCTGTGCCGGGCCGCACCTGCCGCGGGTCCATCGTCCTTGGTCCTCCCGCGCCACCAGAAGCCATCGTTACCTCGCTCGCCAAGCACCACTTTGCCCGCCCTTACAGCGCTTTAAACATTCCATTACCGGCTTTTTACCGGTGGCGCTGGCATAACTCGGCCTCTCTCTCTCTCTCTCTCTCTCTCTCCCTCTCTCCCTCCCTCTCTCCCTCTGTCACCCTGGGTCATTGTCGCCCGGCCGTCTGCTATATATCGCACACGGAGCGTGAGCAGTGCGCGGCCTCGCGGCTTTTACGACCGCGTAATTAAAAGACAACGAGTAATTACACCGCAGTTGCGGCTAGCGGTGCGCACCGCCAATTTCCTTCGGACTATGCGCCTCGTAGGCCTAAGTGTTCTACGAACATTTGACCGACAGAACGGAATGCAGGAACTTGTTGGCGTCCGTCGGCTAAACACCGGTATGACGAGCCTTACTCGCCGTATTTCGCTATCTGTCTGTACCTGATTAAAAACAAGTGGAAAATTAATACCCTGCCCAGCTGTACGATTCTGGTCATGGATTTTTACAGTCAGCGTTGGAGTGCCTAAGAACAGCTCAGAAAACTACAATGGGAGACGCTATAAGAAACACGAAGAAATCTTTTCGCACTGAGTCAAGAAGCATATGAATTTCTCCAAAATGTATCTCGGCTGATAACCAAGTTGCTCAAATTGCAAGAAAAAGAAACAAAAATCGAACTCACACAGAATGATGCTCGACAGTCCTTTTGTCTGCGTACCAATCGCGAATGGAGTAGGAAGGTGTAACAATGATACTGATGTAGAAGGTCCGCCAAAAAAGGTAGTTACAAACAAACAAATATACAGAGAAAATATTTTGCCATTTTACATTAGCTGGTCTTAAAAATTATGTCCGGTAATTGGCCTCCTCCATTCTTGAGACGTTGAGAAAGGTTTCCCGGAAGTTGTCCACAGCTCTTCGTGTCATTTCCAATGGAATGGCAGCCACTTCATGCGTGGTTACCTATCTAAGTTCTTGGTCCGATGTTTGTTCACTTGAGCTTTTAAAGTGTTCCCACAGAAAAAAAATCACGTGGTTAATCGGGTGACATTGGAGGCGATGCGATGTTTCCTCTCCAAGAGGGTACACGTCCAGGAAACAACGCTTTCAAAATATCTAGACAACGCCGAGAGGTGTGAGCTGTGCTTCCGTCATTCTGAAACCAAACTTCTCCCACTTCATGGTCCCCCACCAATCTGGTTTATCTTAGCCGGTGGAAGGTCTCTATCATTGGAACCAGACTTCTCCCTCTTCAGGGTCCCCTAACAATCTGGTTTATCTTAGGTCTGAGGAAGGTCTCTGTCATTTGACTGTAGTCATTCTGACTAACCGTTGCCGTTACACCAACTTCTTCACAAAATTAGACACACCAAATTTATCAACGGCATACCAATCTGTCACTGATGGCTATGAAGTGGTCGTTGGTGAAGTTCCTGGTTCCTGAGCATTTTCTGCTGCCTAGTAGCAATATATTTTTTTAAACAGTAAATGACAAGAGCAAGTGGGCCTCGTCATAGATTGAGAGGGAATGTTCTGAAGAATTTCGCCACACAAAGTTCTGCTAGTTTCAAAATCTCTCTCACTTAATTCTTGTGTAACTACAGTTTTGCATGGGTGCATGCGAAGATCTTTGTAGAGGATTCTTCTTACACTCCTATCAGAGAATACCAGGGCAGCTACATGTTTAAGTGCTGAACACTTTGGAGATTATTGCACGCACACTTTTATCACGCGCCACAATTTCCGACACTGGTACAATGAATTGAACCTAAAATTTAATTTAGTTCGACCTGCGTAATGTGTAACATTTATTTAGTCTTAGCTTTTACCGTTTCTGCAGCGGCACGACTGCACTATCGAAAATTACATTTACTTTGGACAAAACTATCAATTTGTTTGTCATTTGGAACGTGTAATTACAAAACTGCAGCCAGGCACTTCATTTTTATTCCCAACTCCCTCATCAGTTGGATCATTTAAAAATACTGCAACATAGATGCCGTTTTGTTATGTGATTTTCTGGGCATGCCGGCCCACTGCTATCCTGCGATGACATACTATTTTTTCGCATCGCACACGATTTTATTTTCGTAAAAAGCAATATATATTTTACATTAATTAAAAACAAACCATCTAATGAAAAATGTTTGATTCTCTGAACCACTTGACAGAAGCATTAAATTACTATTTAAGACATATTTCCATATTTCAACTGATATCTATAACAACGACGGTGAGACTTAACCTTGTCTTTCAGAGCCGGCAGTAAGTTTCAAAGAATAACATCGTATGGGTAGAAAGGAAGCAAGCTGTGTTGGATAGCTAAAAGAATGAAATATAAGCAAACAAAAATCTTTAGAAAAATGAAGTATACATCTCACACTAAATATTGGCATCGTTCTCGTTGATGTGCCGATAAATGTAACTAATCATCGTATTTTTGTATCCTTGTACTGAAGAACGATTGCCTTTCTGGTCGTCACTCCGAGCACTGGCGCGGTGCAGCTCTCGACGCTAGTTTATCTTGGGCAAATCGATCCATGTTTGCACCCTACACTCAGTTGAAAATGCTCACCGGTAAACTGATTGTCAAACTGACGTTTCCTTGATACTTCAGATGTGTCTCCTCAACCTACCCCCCTCTTTCAGTCAACGTGGGCCATCGAACTGTTCACCTACATACATTCACTGCAAGTCACAGTACGGTGCATGCCGAAGCGTATCACATACCACTACTACTCATTTCCTTTCCTTTTCCAGTGGCAAACAGAAGGAAGGAAAAACGAATTCGTACGTTTCCTGATTTCTCTCATCTTGTCTCCGTGATCCATTCGCCAAATGTACTTTGGCCGCAGTAGAATCGATCTGCAGTCGGCCTCACAAGTGCTGGTTCTCCAAATTTTCGGAAAAGAGCCTTGCGAAACGAGCTTCGTCTTCCATGCAGGAATTACCATTTGAGTTCACGAAGCATTCCCATAATACTTGTGGATGATCGAACCTACCGTTAATTAAGCTAGCAGCATCCCTCTAAATTACCCCTAATATACTTCGATGTCTTCCTTCCTACTCAAGAATGTGTCGCGCTAGCGTTCTATTCCCCATCTCCTTTTTAGAGGAGGTACAGTTCCCCAAAATCCTGCAAGTAAAACGAAGTCGAGTATTCGCCTTTCCTACTACCAATATGATGTGCACATTTCATTTCATATCGCCTTGAAACGTTACCTAAGTATTTAATCGATGTGACTGTGTTAAGCCACACACTTATAATGCTGTATTCGTACGTTACTGTTTTTTTTTTTTTTTTTTTTTTTATGCATCATCTTAACCATCTTCAGCAAGTACTAGGCTTTCCTTGTTACACCTGCTTACAGAGATGAGTAGAAAAGACTTCTAACATTCAATGTTCAGAAATTTCTTTTTTGCGTGGAAGCTTTTCTTATTACTTCCACTTTATGCTGTATCCTTTTTACTTTTGTTGCTGTCTCTTATTTTGTTGCCCTAATAGCAAAACTCGCATCGTACTTATGGTGCATCATCAGTTCTCCAAGCATCACCTACCTTAACGCGGCTACATTCGATTACCCTTATTTTACTTCCGTTTATGATCATCTTACACTGAAGAGTCAAAGAAACTGGTACATCTATCTAATGTCGTGCACGGTCTCAACGAGCACGCAGAAGTGCCGCAACACGACGTTGCATGGACTTCACTAATGACTGAAGTAGTGCTGGAGGGATCCGACACAATGAATCCTGCAGGGCTTTCCAGAAATCCATAAGAGTACGAGGGGTGGAGATCTCTTCTGAATAGCATGTTGTAATACGTCCCAGATATGCTCAATAATGTTCATGTCCGGTGAGTTTGGTGGCCAGCGGAAGTGTTTCAACTCAGAAGTGTTCCTGGAGCCACTCTGTAGCAATTCTGGACGTGGGCGGCGTCGCATTGTCCTGCTGGATTTTCCTAGTCTGTGGGAATGCGCAATGGACATGAATGGCTGCAGGTGATCGGACAGGATGTTTACGTACGTGTCACCTGTTAGAGTAGTATGTAGACGTTTCAGAGGTCCCAATCACTGCACCTGCACGCGCCCCACACCATTACAGAGCCTCCACCAGCTTGAACAATCCTCTGCTGACATGCATGGTCCATGGATTCATGAGGTTGTCTCCATTCCCGTACGCGTCCATAAGCTCGATACAATTTGAAACGAGACTCGTCCGACGAGGCAACATGTTTCCAGTCATCAACAGTCCAGTGACGGCGTTGATGGGCACAGAGGAGGCGTAAAGCTTTGTGTCGTGTGCCGCGCGGGGTAGCCGCATGGTCTGTGGCGTCTTGTCACGGTCCACGCGGTTCCCTACTTCGGAGGTTCGAGTCCATCCTCGGGCATGTGTGTGTGTGTTGCCCTTAGCGTAAGTTAGTTTAAGTTAGATTCAATAGTGTGTAAGTTTAGCGACCGATGACCTCAGGAGTTTGGTCCCGTAAGACCTTACCACAAATTTCCATTTCTTTTGTGTCGTCCAGTCATTAAGGATACACGAGTGGGCCTTCGGCTTCGAAAGCCCATATCGATGTTGTTTCAATGAATGGTCCGCACGCTGACACTTGTTGATGGCCCAGTACTGAAATCTGCGGTAATTTGCGGAACGGTTCCACTTCTGTCATATTGAACGTTTCTCTTCAGTCGCCGTTGGTCCCGTTCTTGCACGATAATTTTCCGGCCGCTGCGATGTCGGAGGTTTGATGTTTTACCGGATTCCTGATATTCACGGTACACTCGTGAAATGGTCGTACGGAAAAATCCCCATTTCATCGCTACGTCAGAGGTGCTGTGTCACATCGCTCGTGCGCCGACTATAACACCACGTTCAGAGTCACTTAAATCTTGATAACCTGCCATTCTAGTAGCAGTAACCGATCTAACAACTGTGCCAGGCAGTTATTGTCTTACATAGGCCGTATTCGGCCTGTTTACATATTTCTATATTTGAGTACGCATGTCGATACCAGTTTCTTTGGCGTTTCAGTGTATAATGCCTAAGAATAGTGCTATGTATTTTGTGAGAAAAATAAATCCTGAATTATCAACTAATTAAAGCACAATATTGTTGCGCCGCAGAATAATTTCGGTGCACATGCCTAATTTTTATAAAGTTCTACACGGCGAGCTCGGAGCCGAGGAGGTCAGCTCGGGGCCGGTGTCAACGTGGCGTACCGCCGATGTAGCGGAAAACAGGGCACAGGACGAGGATTGGCACACAACCTCCGAGCGAGGGAAACGAAAGGGCGAATGGCGCAATACAACCTAACAGGTCAGTGTGAAGTAACTAAAGCTCTAAAGCGCCATTGCAACGGGTAAACGTTACAGGAAGGCTCGATCTCGGCAACCCAGAATAGCTTTCGAACCACCACAGCGATAGAATTAGCACTGATGAGATCGAAAAACGACGGCAGATTCATTCATGCAGCCAGAACCACCGCTTTACAGACGAGGGCTCGGTTCTTCAAATAACGGAACTTTCGGATCTCAAAGACACATGCTGTCGTGCCACCGTTCTGTCTGTGTCGCTAGAGCCACGGAGAGTGCCGGTCTATTGAGATTCGATGAGACCACGACAAGCTGATCGGTGATGGGCTGCCTGATGCCCGGTTGCTGACTTCAGTGCCGAGACACAACCAGCCTGATGCAAATCGCAGCTGTGGTCTGTAGTTTCTGCTTACTGACACATAGCAGATGAGGGACATTGTCGAGGACCTGCAAGATGTCATCCCCTGACCGTCCATGCGTGGCGTGTTTTGTGCAGCCGCTTGCCCAACTAGCGAACATCTGCTGCAGTCGTGGTCGACTCATGGTGGGTGACCAGGGCCTAGTGTTCACGACAACCGATATTCTGGACCACACAGTCGGCTATCCTCACCAAACAGGGTGAAAAGGATTTAAACCGACAAACTCAGGGAGGTTGTAGTGGACATCAAAACAAATATTTTTCCCTGATGTCATTTTTTCTTATGAGGAGTATTTAAACCGGTAGAGGAAGATTTCTCTGGCGACAAATTAATTAAACCAAGAAAAAAGTCCAGACGGGACATATCTGGTGATCGAGCAGGCCATGTTACAGGACCACCTCTGCCAATCCACGTTTCTGGGAAGCGTCGGTCCAGGAGTCGACGCACACGACGACTGAAATGTGCCGGCGCCCCGTCATGTTGGAACCACATGTGTTGTCTTGTAGGGAGCGGGACGTTTTCCAGCAATTCTGGCAATGCTCTGGTGAGAAAATAGTAATAGTGTCTGCCGTTTAATGGCCTAGGTCGCAGATACGGCCCAGTTAAACAGTCCCCAACAACACCGACCCACACATTAACGAAGAACCGCACTTGATGAGCGCTAGTAACTGTGGCATGTGGGTTATCTTCACTCCAAACATGCGAATTGTGCATGTTGAAGGCTCCATGATGCCCGAACGTTGCTTCATCGGTAAACAACACAGAGGATGGAAATGTAGGATGCATTTCATACGGTTCCAGGTACCACTGCGAAAACTGTGCTCTGGGTGGATAATCAACTGGTTCCAGGTTGTGGACACGCTGTAAGTGAAATGGACGTGACAATTGCTCTCGAAGGAATGTTCTTACATTCGTCTGATTCGTCCCGACGTTACGTGCAATTGCAGGAGTGATGATTGAAGGATCCCGCTCCACATGCTGCAAGACAGCTTCCTCAAATTGCCACGTTCTTACCGCGTGACGGCGTCCCTGTCCAGGTAATCTACTAAATGACCCGGTCTCACGCAGACGTTGGTACACAGCAGCAAAGTTCGTATGATGCGGGATACGGCGATTAGGATATTGTTGTTTATAAACCCGCTGTGCAGCTCGTCCGTTGTGGTGCGGTACGTAGTACGCAGCAAGCATGTCAGTGTTCTCACTCCAGGTGTATCGCTCCATTAGTAAACAGAGACAATGCACTACTACACTGGTGGAGAGCAGTTGCCTACAACTGAAGAGCGTAATACGCCCCCTAAGAACTGAAGATCGTAATACGGCCTCTAACAGCTGAAGAGCGTAATACGGCCTCCACCGGTTTAAACACTCCTCATAGGAAAAAAATGACATTAGGTAAAAATATTTGTTTTGATGTCCACTACAAACTCCCAGAGTTTGTCGGTTTAAATACTTTTCACCCTGTATAATCTAAGTCACTCATACAGCACATAAAGTGGCGCTAATTACATTAGTATTCTTCTTGCAATACAGGATCAGACAGTGTGGTTCTGTCGGCTTTGACGCTATAGTAACACAAATGTAGACATCTGACGATAAGCATAACAGCCCGAAACCGCTCGTGGCGGTAAAATAAAACTTATTAAAAGTATTTGTTGCTGTGTGGGGTCTCACTCAAAGTCTTTAATTACAGAAAGGCCACGGTGTTCAACAGTATCTGACATGGACAAAAATAACATTGTGTTTTAAAATGACTGAAACACTGCTTCCGATAGGTCAACGCAGAACTTTTTAAATTTTAAATTCGGTTAGCTTAATGGGATATGGAAATGAGCGTCTGAACGGTACAGACACGCAGTTTTTCAAACTCCTTTTATTTACTTTTTTGTCATGATGTTTGCACGACTGAAATGGCCACAACGTAACTGAAAATTGCAGTGAGAAATTTCGCCGTATTTTGAATTTCGAGCATTTCGTCAGCAGATTTATTTTTAAGGAATGTTGCAGTGCGATGTTCGGGAGCATCTACGAATGCCTTAAAAGAAAAAAAAAGGTGGAAAGGTAAGTTAGGCGAAGTAGACGTCGCAGGCTAGAAGCGGTACTAAGGCTGAAACACTAGCCGTAAAGGCCAGGTGTGTGTGCCTGCGCGGAAGAGGAGAGCCTACGTGTAGAGGCGGCGAGAAGCGTCTCTTTGCCACTCTCTGACCGCTCGTAGCGCCTTCCTGGACACTATTCGGCCGTTGCCGCGCAGGTGTTTGACCTTTGGCAAGCCCCGCGGGCGGCTGCGCCTATTCCCGTACACAGCTAATTGTTCCGGCCGCCACACTGCGGCGCACTGCACGGCAATTAGCCGAAAGCGTGTAATTATTGAACGGCCGCGGGTAACGGTACACGCGAGGGACTCCTCCAGCCCCTCCGCTTTATCTTTCCACACCTTCCCGTCTCTCCGAGTCTTGCGTCATCTCGGTGAAAAATAAAAAGTGGTCGAAAACGTCTGCAACATCAGACGCAAGAGCAGAAACAGATAGGTCGAATATGGATTTTTGCGTTCTGCGAATGTTTTTGTGCTGTTGGCCGGGAATTCCGCTTACGTAACACTTTTATAGTTTTGTTGCTACCGAAATATGGTTTCAGCACTTCACTTCATGTGCTTTCTTCAGTGGAGTATTTGTTTATTTATTTCTCCAAAATAATAAACAAACAGAGTTTAGCAGCCAAAGTTTTTTTCGATTACTTTAAAAGTTTATTTTTCGTAAAGAAACAAATACTTAATAGTGCACCCATTTGATAATATACACATTTGTCAGATTCACAGATATTTGTTTTGTAAATGATACGCTGTATAACTAATAATATAATGGCTTTGTAATATAATGGCACATTTGGCAGATTCACAGATATTTGTTTTGTAAATGATACGCTGTATAACTAATAATATAATGGCTTTATATCTCCTTTGAAATAATAACACCTGTTTATTTATAGAAACGCAGCATCCTTACATATGAATTATTTGACTTGTTTTGACTAGTGTTTAGCTGTAGAACGAAAAGTGTATATATCTAGATAAACATGTTTACTAATACTGTGCTGAAGATGAGCCCCCACGGCTCCATATGCATCGTGCATTGAAATAAAATGACGATTCTGACAGAAGGCGGTTGTTCTTTATTTTGCGAAAGCAGTAGAGTCACAGAAGAAAGACTGGCAGTAATGGATAAAGTTAAATGAAAAATATTTGTTATAGCCTACTTCTGTCTTCTTTACAGGTTATATGAATTTACGTTTGCAAAGAAGCGATTATTTGGTGTCAAATATTTCACTTTAGTTTACATGTGGTATAGAATTATGACGCATGTCACTGAGTTAAGGCTATTTTTAAAGATTTAAGTCTGGGGTAATAAATTTGGAAATAATACGGATATAAATTTGTCCACATACGTCGTATGACGCTGTTACTTGGGTACGATGGTAGTTCGAACTACCATACATTCTACATTTCGCAATCTGCAAACAAGTAAACGTTTCCTATTTTTCTGTTTTCAGTTCGTTTCAGACTGAAAGTTACTATAAATCCCGTTATTTGTCCTTGTGGTATTTTTTTATGTTACGCTCTCGGTTCCCTTGTTTGTGATGTGTTTCTTTTGCTGTTGTCATTTCTTGTTGTTACACGTGCTTCTGATATAATCTGTCACCAAAGTGCAAGGTTAATGACGCCATTTCACGTACTGGTATAGTTATGTGGTGAACATTTATCTTGTTTCCTGTTTGTTTGTGGCATGCTACTCCGAAGTGTTGTTTGAGATGTTTATTTTGTGTGTGTTTGTATATCTGTCTGTCTGAGTGAGTGAGTGTGAGTGTGTGTGTGTGTGTGTGTGTGTGTGTGAGAGAGAGAGAGAGAGAGAGAGAGAGAGAGAGAGAGAGAGAGAGAGAGAGAGAGGGAGAGGGAGAGGGAGAGGGAGAAAGAGAGAGCGAGAGAGAGAGGTAGTGTGTGTGGTATAGAGGATTCTGCAAGGCAGGACGCCAGCAAATGAAGGGTTTGCCAAATTATGCAATACTCTGTAAAAAACTGTCGAAGATGCAGTATTAATTTTCTTTGTTGATGACCTAGTTTTGAGCCCTAAGCTCAGTATCAAATCGTACTATAACACAGAAAACAAATAGTAAACACTCTGAACATTGCAAAACAGTGCCACAGTACAAAGATAACTCATGAAAATTGATACATACCACTAAGAAATACAATCCATCCATTGCGACAGCCACATGACTGTTCATTTTAGATAAACAGGTCATTGTGAAACAGTGTTGGCATGAACCTCATTCACTTAACTGAGACGTCGCAGTGTGGAAGGTATTAGGGATCGTTAGCTGGAACTGCGCCATCGAGCGGCAACTTTATTTTACGTATTTTCCTTTTTCGCTCTTTTTCAGTTTTTTTATAAGATGCTTAACCGCACATGCGGTAACAACAATTACTAATACATATTTCAATTACAAAAAATCTTTTACAAGAGGATATTTTGTTACAATTTGTAGCGGCAGCAAAAGACGTCAGTACATCATCATCAGACTCCATTATCGGCAATCCGACGAAACAAATTTTGAGCCCCTCGACGACGCTAGTAATACAAAAACAAATTTTCAAAACACCAACAAACAGATCCAAGGACAAAATTTTTTCAGACTACTTACAAGGGAACCTCCCCATCGCACCCCTCTCAGATTTAGTTATAAGTTGGCACAGTGGATAGGCCTTGAAAAACTGAACACAGAAGGGAACCTCCCCATCGCACCCCCTCAGATTTACTTATAAGTTGGCACAGTGGATAGGCCTTGAAAAACTGAACACAGATCAATCGAGAAAACAGGAAGAATTTGTGTGGAACTATGAAAAAAATAAGCAAAATATACAAACTGAGTAGTCCATGGCAAGATAGGCAACATCAAGAAGAGTGCGCCGTGGTCCCCCTGGTTAGCGTGAGCAGCTGCGGAACGAGAGGTCCTTGGTTCAAGTCTTCCCTCGAGTGAAAAGTTTAATTTTTTATTTTCAGACAATTATTACCTGACAAACTCTTATTTTTCGTCACTTTTTTGGGAGTGATTATCACATACACAAGAAAACCTAAATCGGGCAAAGTAGAAGAATCTTTTTACCCATTCGCCAAGTGTACAAGTTAGATGGGTCGACAATATATTCCTGTCATGTGACGCACATGCCGTCACCAGTGTCGTATAGAATATATCAGACGTGTTTACCTGTGGAGGAAACGGTTGACCTACGACCTTGCGATCAAATGTTTTCGGTTCCCATTGGAGAGGCAGGTCCTTTCATCTACTAATCGCACGGTTTTGAGGTGCGGTCGCAAAACACAGACACTAAATTTATTACAGTGAACAGAGACGTCAATGAACGAACGAACAGATCATAACTTTGCGAAAATAAAAAAAAGTAAACTCTTCACTCGAGGGAAGACTTGAACCAAGGACCTGTCGTTCCGCAGCTGCTCACGCTAACCACAGGACCACGGCGCACCTGAGCTCTTACAATTCTTGATGTTGCCTATCTTGCTCATGGACTACTCAGTTTGTGTATTTTGCTTATTTTTTCATAGTTCCACACAACTTCTTCCTGTTTTCTCGATTGATCTGTGTTCAGTTTTTCAGGGCCTATCCACTGTGCCAATTTATAACTAAATCAGAGGGGTGCGATGGGGAGGTTCCCTAGTTAGTAAAATATGGCAAGATAAGAAACTCCAACAGAAGGACAAACTTCAACATAATTTAAAAGAACTTAAATATCTTCGTGTAAAGATTTTTGTTTGTATTTGTAACACGTATTTTATAATGCTTGTTACCGCACGAGCGGTTGATCATTTTATTCAGAAAACTGAAAAAACAGAGAAAAAAGAAAATATGCAAAATAATGTTGCTGCTTGACGACGCAGTTCCGACTAACGCCCCCCTGTTCTGGACTTCCTAATGCCAGTCACACTGCGGTGTCTCAGGTACCTGAATGAAGTTCAGTGCTGCACTATTTTACAATTACGTGTTTATCTAAAACGAACAGTCGTGTGGCTGCCGCAGTGAACGGTATTACATAGTTTTGTGGTATGTACCAATTTTCATGAGTTATCTTTGTGCTGTTGCACTATTTTGTAATGTACAGAGTAGTTACTGATGTGTTGGCAGAAGAGCCAACACTGTGTTGCTAGAGGAGGCCAAAATGCACGCGTTTAATTACACGCTGACTGGCGTGAGGTCTGGAACAGTTAAGGGAATTAATAGTAGCAAATAAAGTACGTAGTTGATATAATACTTAACTTTAATCCACAATTGGAGAACATTGGTCTGACGGTACAGGCATCACAATATATATAGCAAAGGATTATGGCGCCTTGCTAGGTCGTAGCAAATGACGTAGCTGAAGGCTATGCTAACTATCGTCTCGGCTAATGAGAGCGTATTTGTCAGTGAACCTTTCCTAGCAAAGTCGGCTGTACAACTGGGGCGAGTGCCAGGACGTCTCTCTAGACCTGCCGTGTGGTGGCGCTCCGTCTGCTATCACTGACAGTGACAACACGCGGGTGCGACGTATACTAACGGACCGAGGCCGATTTAAAGGCTACCACCTAGCAAGTGTGGTGTCTGGCGGTGACACCACATTTACTGTTTGTTTTCTGTTATGGGATCTGATAATGAGCTTATTGAGCTTATGACTCTAAACTAGTCATCAATTAAAACAACTGAAATTGCAAATTCGACGCTTTTTGCAATTTGTTGCAAAATTTGGTAAAGAGTGACCATACATTATTTGATTTTTTTTTGGGGGGGGGGGGGGGGGGAGGATTACCTACAAGGTTATTCTATTGTGGTCTAATTGGACAGTGGGTTGTACTCATTTAATATTTTCTTTCCTTGGGCGGTTGATTTTTGCTTCTCTTCTATAGTTCTTTTTCGTAAAAGCCGTTGCTAATTTTAAGAACTGTTAAATAAGCTTCTCTGTTCGTTGGATGGCGACTCCATGCTGTTGGCTGATCAGAAAATATTGATTGGTAGCCACACCCTGCAAACGATGATTTTTTCGAGCTGCTGTTTTCTCTAAAGCAGGGATAGTCAACCCTGTTCTTGCGCGCACCGTTGCCCTTGTATATCATTTAATGTCTTGAAAAACGATTCCATTTTATCCCCTCCCCTCCCCCCCCCCCCCATTTCACTCACCATCGCTCTCATGTTGCCATCATGCACGAACGAAAGCTCTACAAATTTCTACGTCTTTAAGCGTGACAAACAGATGGTTGGCCGTCTGGCCCACCATGTTATACTTCTCAGTCTTTGTAATATAGTATCGTTCGAAGTTTTCCTCCACTCTAAGGTACGAAAGAACGTGTGGCGTGTGTAGCATTCATTTCTGCGGGTAAGTGATGTGTTCTCATCGCTAGAATGCAGACCCACAAAGTGCACTGGACTGCCGAGTATCGCCGCAGAAAGCTCTCTGTTCGGTTGGTTGGTTCTGCTCGGTTCCATAGCAAAAATAGTTTTGAACGTCCAACATTTCTACCTCCGTTTTTCCTCATATTAAGCGTCCCCTGGGCAGTCAATACTATTATGCAATATTTCGCATCGCGCAATAATAGTCTACGGATACGATTGAAGGCGGCGCAATATATTGTACAATACACGCACGGATCTATCGAAATGATATTCTTATTCCGCAAGCTGACTGTACTGTATAGTCTCTGGCTAATGTATACGTTTGACAGCTCACTCCCGTATGCCAAACTGTTTATTTTTCGCAGTTTTTTGTGTTGTGTAAATTGAATTGTGGAAGTGGTTTCGAAATACGCGGAAAGCACTTTCATTTTAGAATTATTGGAAGTCTGTGGGAGCTTGCCAGCGGTATTGTTGTTGTGGTCTTCAGTCCGAGGACTAGTTAGATTGAGTTTTCCAGGCTAGTCTATGCTGCGCAAGCCTCTTGATCTTCGAATAATACAGCATGCAACCGTATTCGTTTCCTGGTTCCCCTCTACGGTATTTACCCCTCCTCCCTCACTTCATTGCAGTACTAAACTGATGATTTCTTGGTGTCTCACGATGCGTCCTATCAACTAATCCCTTCATTTAATCAAGTTACGTCACAAATTTCTTTTCTCTCCAATTGATTCATTACCTCCTCACTATTTACACGATCTACCAACTAATCTTCGGCATTCTTTGGCAGCACCGCATTTCGAAAGCTACTATTCTCTTCTCGTATGAACTGCTTATCGTCAATGTTTCACTTCCAGACGAATACCTTCAGAAAGGACTTCCTAAAACTTAAATCTGTGTTCGATGTTAACAAATTTCTCTTCTCCAGAAACGCTTTGCTTGCCATTTCCAGTCTACGTTTTACGTTCTCTGTATTTCGGCCATAATCATTTATTTTACTGCACAAATAGCAAAACTCATCTGCTACTTTTAATGTCTCGTTTCGTATTGTGATTCCTCCACCATCGCCTGATTTAATTTACAGCCTTGTGGTGCATAAAGTTAAGAGTACAGCAGATATCGGAAGAAGACTGATCATTTATATCAGTTGTGGAAATATAGCGAAATGTATCCGGAAATAGGTAAGCTACAATTAGTAAAGAAGTTAAGTTCATTGCAGCGTAAATGAGGCGTTGACACGAGAAAGGGAGTAAGTCATGAATCCCAGATTTAACTGAAGAAGCAAAAAACAGTTTTGACACTTAAAAAGAAGTTGTATTTTCAAAATGCTTACAAAAACTCCAAATTAACTTTACGAATATGTTTAAAGCAGGCTGTCACATTTGTGTAAGAAATATAATTATGGTGTACAAAGATTGCGGTAAAATGCATGATATTTGATGTCCATGTAGTTCAACATTGCAAGGAGATTGATCTTTAAGCACCGCTAACGATGGGCCTTCGTCCAACTGGGGTAGAGAACGAACTGCAGATGTTCTCTTCCATTCCACTGAACGAATCTTTCATTTCTATGATGGGCACCTCATTCCTCACAATTCTAATCAAAGAAGTAGAACTGATCTTCGATGGCGCTGTACGCAATAATGTATCGCGTACCGAGACGAAATTATAGAAATCGTCCTCCGTCATCTTTACAACACGGAATGGTTGTATATTCTTTGCTTCTGTAATCTTATCATTTTATTTGTCAGGAGTATTTGGTTGTGAAACCTCCTGTCTCTCCTCTATTACATCAAAACACCGGCCACAACGCATGTACGAATGCCATGACACCAGAAATTTCAAACTAATATTATCAACTATACTGTTTACCAATCTGTAGATTAAAGCCATTAAAACCATCTGATTTTTATTTTGGCCGGCGTAGATGTCACGCCACACACTTAGTGACAGATAACTGTCTTCTGCTAAAAGCAGGATCATCGATATTAGGCAGCCTTCTTGAATTTAACTGATTTATCTGTACTATGTTGATTAATCCAAACAGAAAATTACCTCGACTTATCCCATTTTCGTTCCAATACTGTGGGTGCAGCTCCCGCACGTCATTCTATTCGAAACTACGGCAGTTACAAGTAGTTTGCTCAGAGGAAGTATACAAATCAGTTTGGTCGTAATAAAACACAAAACCAGGCGTTGCCACTGAATGTAATCAATTAGCTTTCATTGCAGACGGAAAATACGACTTACCAGTTTGTGTGGAACAGGTTTACGAGGTATACCGTCGTACTGACAACCCCCAGTAAAGTTACTACCGAATCAATAGCACATTACTGAACCGTTGGCAACAGAATAAAAACCGGTAACTCGGTATGTTATTGGCTTACTACCACATCCATGCCAGCTCACGTGATGTCATTACAAGCACCATCCTTCGTCGTTTGTAAGAATGCAACCGTTTACAGCTTTCACATTCTGCTGCTTCTATGCCACTGGCAACATCTCTTACTATTTTCTCGATAAAAAATCTGAAAAGTGATGTGTTGTGACTTACTACCTTTCCCACGTCAATACTTCAATGATGGAAAATGCAACGAACATCGGAGATGGAGCTAACGAGCTATGGGAGCCAACTTTGATGCCTTGGACTTTCTGCAAGGGCAAGTGGTCGCTTCTAACTTAAATACACCACAGTTTCAATACCAAATATCTATATCCACCATTTCTTACCTTTATGTTTTGTTATATAATTGCTGTGCAAGTTTCCATCACCATTAGGCTTTCTGACTGCGGTATTATTGCACGTATGGACTTTCGGTTTTCAAATGAATTTCCTGGAGCCGAATTACGTAATGTAATTAACAGGCTCTGAACTGTAGGAACACCGCCTTGTTAATGAGCGTCTTTTCCTTAACTGTAGCTGTAACCATTCGCAAAAGTATATGAAACGCGCGAGCGCCCATCCTCGTGAAGTTCCGATAGTCAGCTGGCTCGCTTGTACTCGAGTCACTTAAGTCTTCTTAAACCACTACTTCAACCACCTATTCTTTCCTTTCCGCGAGCGTGTAGTCAGCCTAGGGGCAAAATAGTAGCTGGCGTGCACCTCCGCCATTGTCCACCACAGACATTTTACGTGAAGTTTGCGCACGATCGGCTCAATGTCTGGAGCCAACCGTCGACACATTGTCCATTATTATTGCCCAATACCACTGAAATCTAGGTGAGGATATACTTGAACAGACTCTACAATGCGTGCAACCGGTTACACATACCTTGCAATAAGAGCATTCATTAAATAAAAAAGAGACCTTCGACCCAATAATGTTAACTGTTCAAATTACGTTTCAGATTCGAATGTTGATAACTTTACTGCTAATGTAATGAGGCTGACAGCAGGCACTACGTGCTTGCAGGCGACTGAAAAAAAAAAATTCTTTCCACACTTAATAACAAGGAAGAATACTGCAGCAACCGCAAACAGCCGCACTTTGCGCCACAGCGTCCTGAAATAGTGAATAGCTTTCGCTTTACTACCCTGAATTATGTATTTGCGTCTGATGTCCTTGCCTTGTCCCCTATGTGCGAGGTGGGGCACCACTACCTTTAATACACCTACGCCCTCATAGCATGACTGCACGACACAAGAACCATAGTAAATATTTAATTTTAAAAAAAAGCATAAATGTTGTGTGAAATGATTTGTCTAAAAGTAAGAAATAAAACATATTTGAGAGAAACCTGACCTGCCTTCCAATGTTGTTCGAAATCATGTACAGCAAACGAATTGCATCAACTACTTCTATAATCTATTTTGTTTCCTACTTTTAAACAAATTATTTCGCAAAATATTTGACCTTTTTTTATTTTTTATTTTCATTTTCTGTTCAGAAAGCATGAAATATCATGTATTTAAATACTGATACGTATTTTGTAACTAGTAAGAGTGTAGAGACGAAGAGAAAGCAGAGAAGTTTTATTTATGGTGTAATTTGACATTTATTTTGTTTTGTCACATGAAAGAAATAATTCTACAATTCATACACCACTACAACCTTGTATGTACGAATAGCTAGGCCTTGAAGAGATGAACTTTTCGACGCTTCATTTACATTGTTCGTGAAATATTACTGATTACATTTTTCTTATTACCTTGATTACTTCCAAACAATAAACATTTTTTTCTCAAAACTAGACCTCACTCTGATCACTCTAATACGCTATTTGTCTATTTCTCACTCCTTGTTTGGCTGTGGAAATTCGTACAGAAATTTTTCTTCAAAACGCTTTCAAGCAATTAAACCTTGTTTTGCAAAAACAGACCTCACGCTCATACATTTTATGCCTCATTTGTCGCTGGACGGAGTGGCCGATCGGTTATAGGCGCTACAGCCTGGAACCGCGTGACCGCCACGGTCGCAGGTTCGAATCCTGCCTCGGGCATGGATGTGTGTGATGTCCTTAAACCTCAAAAGTTAAGTCCCATAGTGCTTAGAGCAATTTGAGCCATTTTGAGCCTCATTTGTCCATTTCCGACTCTTCGTTTGGCTCTGAAAGTTCAGACAAAATCGATTGTGTAATTTGTAAGCAGCCTTGTTTTCGCACTCATCAAACATTTGACCAACAGATCAGCAAATGCTATACGTACGTTTATTATACGACGTAGGAATTAGCATAAGGCCATGTGGTCACAACGTTACAATAACTCAACAAAAATTACTTGTAGGAAAGATCCATGTTACAGCATTAAAATGAAGAAGTACAAGTTACAAGTCATATATAACAGGAGATGAATAAATACCACCCAGAAAAAAACAGGGTAAAGGCAATGTGCCCAAACAGCCCGAAGAAAAAAGTAGCAAAAAAAAAAGGAGCACGAAGGGACTGTGTAAGTTCAAAACAAACCGCGAGACCAGAACAGGAGAGGCCAGAAACTCAGGAATCCGACAATGTACATGGATTCCTCCCTCTCTAACACTAGATCGACCTCGTCATTCACAAGTTATCATGTATGGAATGCCTTGTACATTGATTAAATAAATTAGAAAATTCGATTGAATATAAGTAGAACCAACTATAAAAAATAAACGTTTAAGAAAATTCCACAGCCAGCTGCCTATCCTTTGTAGATGATACGGCCCTACCAGCCAAGACCTGGGAAGAGAACAAAGAACAGGCTCGCGAACTACAAAAACCAGCAGGAAAAATTTGTCCTAAAATCTCCTTCCGAAAGATCAAATTAATATCAAATATAAAAAAACTGGGAGAACAAAAAAATGAGAAATCTACATGTACATCTACATGAATACTCTGCAATTCACACTTAAGTGCCTGGCAGAGGATTCATCGGTCAAATAATTGAAATATCTTGGAGAATGGACCAGCTGGAATGCTCTAGAAAAAGAGCCAATGCAAACTAGAAAAAAATTAATGGCTTTCCAAACCACCGAAAACACGTGTTAGAAAAAGTTCCTCTCACGGAATGAGAAAAATAAGACATAGTGACATGGCAATCATACATCAAGATTTCTATGCAGCCATAACACATCCTCACACCATGGCCCAACTGAAAGGCTGCAGATCAAAGAAAGGAAGACATTAAGAAATGTCTTAGGCCCCCGATTCCACAACGAGGAACTAATCCACGTCAGAAATGAAACCCTTTGCCAAGTAGCCAAAAAAAAAATAAAATAAAATAAAATAAAAAAATAAACTGCCAGACACAACGAGGAAAAGAATTTATTTTTATGGATACATCCTCAGAATGAACTCAAATTACTGAACATAACCCAAGCCAATTTGGTTAAGGAAACGGAGAACTCAGAAGAAGCCCAAAATCACAGACAATATGACCACAGTTAAAACTGCAAAACAAATAATCAAAGAAAAGAAAGAGAAATTACAAGCCCAAATAAAGGGGAACAAACAAGCCAAATCTCTTAAAAAGAAGAGAAGCAAGGTCAGAAAAAATGGAACAATACTGGACTAAAAGAAAAGCACAGAATATTAAAAAGTTACTGATCTAACGTACTGAAAAGTCCGCTGAAATTGAAGAAGTGGAAGAAGAACATGTACAGATGTTGGTTGCATTTGGCGGGGAACGCACATTGGCTAGTCGTTGGTTTGCGGCGCAGTGGCGTCGAAACCGTCAGTTGGCTGTCAGAGCACAATTACTCTCTGTTATTCTTTTGCTACGGCCGAAAGAAATGTATGAATTTCACATTCAAAAGTCTGCAAACACGTGGTAGATTCATTACGTTGAATGGTGAAGTTAGCGACCTTACGTTATTTCAACAATTTAATGTCATTAAATCTCAACGATCGTCTTTTTTCTTAATCCTTTTACTTGCCATGTATATATAACCGAAATAACTGTGCGTGTTATAGAGTTTCTTCAAATGAGGAAATGAAAAGCGGAGCCAAAAAAGTTTGTGTCTACAGAACGACATTTTCCTAAAGTGCGATGCATCAGGTGAAAACTTTTGAATATAAATGACATAAAAAATTTACATTATAGAGAAAAAGCATCATACAAGCTAAAATGGTCTCTTCGGTGTCACATACTGGAATGAAAATTGTATTCAACAACGATTATCATAAAAATCATGGTCTCCCCTTAAAGATAAACGTCTTCGTGATTGCATACGAGCAGGAAGAACGTCATACTCTCCTCACTATGAAGCAATGACCAATGATATGCGGTGACAAACATTACGTAGCGTTTAGGATTTAATCTGTTTGTAATGGATTCTTATACGACGTACACTTTTGTGCGTAATGTATTATTAAATAAGTATTTACTTTATACGGGGTGTTCAAAAAGTCTCTCCGCAGTGCCGTATGATTGTTAGCCGCGAGTGCCGTATGATTGTTCGCCTGCCTGGGATACTTCCCTTCATATCGACTCTCCCAACATTCCATTATGTGAAAATTTGTAAGTAAAAATGAATATTCAATAAATTAATAACTTGTATTTCACTGAGTTTCATTTCGGTATATTCACTGCGGCACAAGGCACGCGCTGCTAACAATCATACGGCGCGACGGAGGGACTTCTTGAACACCCCGTATAACAGCCTAAACAAGAATGTGCTCCTGGAACTAAGTCTTTTTGTACATCACGTGTATTGTTAACGGCTGGAAAAACATAGATGGTGACCTGCCGCAAGTTCGATACTGTAGAATGTGTTCTTATGCGCATAAACGTTAAGAATCCGCTTTCCAAACTACAGTGCAGATTGGGAAAATACGCTCGATTAACGAAAGTGTTTGCAAAGTCGTGCATAAAGAGGAATAATGAAAGAGAAAGACGTTAGCAGCGATTGTCCCCTCCGTAGCGCTCTCGCGGTTACTAAACGAGTCTGCAATGGGATCTTCTCTATGTCTAGTCTTAATTCTACATATCGAACGTCCTAGATCGACGAACAGTGTTCAAGAAATAGAGCGAGTATTTTTTAAATAATATCTTTCGTGGGCGAATTATATTTCCTTGGGAATCTTGTTAAGAATCTCAGCGTGACAGCTTTCTTTTCTAAGGCAAATTTTATGTCGCCGTTAAACTTTTGCGCTTAAAAACCGACAAATATCTTACTAACTGAGCTGCTGTTTGTCGAAAAACCTGACCTGACTGGCTAGTTGGCTACTAAACAGGCACGTAGCACTACAGATTATAAGGCACCACGACATAGACGTGCTTGGTGACATGAACAGATCCCTACCAACTTGGTTCAGTATTATTTGATGCAATTTAAGAATTGTACGATACGTTTTAAATGTTGACCAGTGCGGTACTTTGAGACTTATAATGTCAATATTTTTCTAGTCAGTTAATAATTAATTAATGAATTAACTTTATCATTCCTATCAGTCACGAGTTTATACAACAAAGCTTGTCATATTGTTTTTCCACTTTTGGTATACATAAATAACAACAGACACAAATAGGTCATAACTATAGTAATTAATGTTGGAAGGTTACATCTGTATGGAAGTGAAAAATGCCATTTACATTTTTGCTATTCGCATTTCTGCAAAATGTATCAAGAATCATCCCTGTTGAGAGCGTGTGCTGGTCTCGCATTACATGCTGTTTACTTGTTTGTCACTGAAGCCGTTCTTCTATTCCTTGGACTATATATACTCGTCAGTGAAGCCTGCAAACCGTATAAACAGTTCTCCACCTACTAAGAAGAACATAAAACAATAAGTGGTCTGGAGGGCCGTCACAAAACTTACTTTCGAATGCAGTTAACTGTCAAATGCTTACCTTTGTTAAGCCCAGGGGTCAGCAATGTTTTTGGACAATGTTGCTGCTACGTAGTTCATATAGCTGTGTGATCAACGTATTTTTCGAACTTCAGAGAATATTTGTGAATATATAATCTCGTAAGCAACTATTCGCGCTAATCGAAAAAAGTTAAATTTAGTATAGCTACGTTCTTTCCTTCTTACTTGTACCATAACCGCAAATATTCTTTTTGTTGAGAACACTTTAATTTACTATAGTGTCAATATATTAGATACATCTTTCAAGTGCTTCTCTGTCTCTGCGCTGGGTATTTGTGGAATTATTAAATCTGTTTACCCTCGACCAAAGCATGTAGACTTAATTTTAATACCCACGGAAGGTGGTTAAAAACATGAAGATACTGTCTTGACATCAACTGTTGAAAGCATGGGATAAGAAGCTACAAACTGTGTCGTTTTTCATGTAGAATGTAGTGCTAAAACGAGGTGCCGACTAAAAATTTTATTTCAAAATGTGCTTCAGAATCGATTAGACATGTGTACCTATTCGTATTGGTGGACTGCTGCTGTATGATTTCATTGGAAAACATCGTGGAAGTAACACTTTGCTCAAATGATAAGAATTATTCTTCTTAAGTCTGTTGTTTTAAAACTGTGTACAGTTCCAGTCAACGATCGACCTAGCATATTTTTAATTAAGAGGAGTGCAAAGGCATTGTCCCGATCGCTGATCATGAAATGAATTAAACGGCGGCTTTGTACTGGTTGAAACGATAGTAGAGATGCTATTTAATCCTTACTCGATTTACTTTTTTTTATTCAAGGAGCTGTTAAACAGCGTTTTGTGAGCTACAGGTTCTTTTGTTTTCCGAAAGGCATAGCAACAGAAAATATTTTAAAATACGATCGCCAGATTTATTAGCGGCCCACACTACGGGATCGCAATAATTACCTCTTACGTAGACTTCACGCGTTGAAATTGCTATCAGATATACTTTTTGTTCTGTACATCCTTAGTAAGGACATCCTCAAGAATATAGTCCATATCATGAACAAGAATGCATTATGTTTTACATATTTACAAAAAAAAGGTTTATGATTATGTACCTTCCACAGATGCTAAGTGAAATAATTGTCGTGGAAGTAGAGTAAGTCAAAAAAATTTAAAAATATTTTCATTGAAGGGGTAATTACAAAGTTTTTACTAAAATATGTAAATTTACAAAACTCTTACGTTCTTACGATGTTGCAGCTACACAACATCGCACTGAAAGGAATTTACAGTATTTATTTGCACTGAAAACAGTCATACAGCAAAGATGTGCGGAAGTCATATTACACGTAACCCTAGTGTTATGTGATATCGATAATAATGTATATAACCATTGGTTCTATTAAGAAAATCGTCAGTAGATTAGAAGGAATTGGCCACCAATAAATCCTTTAAGCTCTTCCTGAACTGAACTTTATTTGTAGTTAAATTTCTTATGACATGTAGCAGCTTATTGAAAATATCTGTTCACATGTAATGGACACCTTCCTCGACCGAAAAATGGGCTATAGTAAGTGTTCAGTAATCAATAATGTCGATGCGTTTCACCGCCCTTCTTTTGTAAGTATTTGACCCAAAATTTCTTCTCTTACATCCTATCGTGTCATACACTCTCAGGAAACAAAAAAAAATTATTTACCTCGCACAAAATAATCGCAAATACCTTTTAAAAGCGTAATTGGAATAGAATAATTTGTGAGCTCTTTTGTTGCCGACAACTGTAACATAGGGCTACTTTAAGCGAGTTAATTGGACAAATGTGAGGCTTCAATGAGTTGACGCTCAGTCTCCGTGACGTTAGCCCAACAAGCGCCGAATGACAGCCGGATGACAGCCAAAAATGCGTTGGCTCAGGGTGGAGTTATTAAATTCGTGATAAATAAACAAAGAATATTCTGCGCAAACGTAAAAGGGGCCATTATTTCCAGAAACAAGGCTGATATTTCTTTCAATTCACAAGTGCAATCACATAAACGTATCGAAGGGATAGAGAAAGTGGAAAGTTTCAGCGGAGCCATATTATTTTTCTTCCTTCTCTTCCTTTGCGCTTTACCTGAAGCAGCGACGTAACTTTTATCTGGCGAGAGGAACGTCTAAGAGTCATTCAACCTCTGCTCTGCACCTTTTATGCGCTTTTAACTTGCTTATGCATCATACTCGTGAGTCGGAGAACCAGGTCAACTAGAGAGAGAGAGAGAGAGAGAGAGAGAGAGAACGAGAGAGAAAACAGTGTGCGTGCATGTGTGTGTGTGTGTAGGAGGTAGGGGGTGCGGGGAGACTTGAAAACCACGTCCAATCCGTCTGCGCAGACTAATCAGCTGCTCTTAACGCGTATACGTCACAGTTTAGTCACTCAGTATCTACCTCACGCCGTGGGACCAAAGTGACTCATAATGCACACTTAGGGCAAAGTCAACTGTTAAAGATACGATAGCGTATCAGATTTCTTTTCGTTTTAAGATTGTTGCAGTTTAAGAGTGTTTTTAACCAGTCGCATTTAACTTTAATTTGCAAAGCGTCTACTGTGGTCATTCTGTAAATACAGGTTGTTTCAGAACGACGTTTTAAAAATTTGGGAACATGTTCCTTACACTACAACGAGAAAAAAAAGTCCAGTAAATGAGTGCTCTGAAAAGTATACCTCAAGAGCTGTGAGCGCTTGGGCAGCAGAAGACATGTGTTTCACAGTAGCGAAGATGAACACGTGCTCTTAAGATATGCATTTTAGAGCCGACATCTTCCTCTTGTTTTGGTGTAAGGAACCTGTCTCAAAATTTTTAAAGCGACATTCTGAAACACCGTGTATTGTTGTACCTTGGAACACAGTAATAAAAATTTAATAGTATTCTCTTACTCAATTTTTAAATAGCATTCACTTTTCGTGTACTACAGTTTGTCTCTCTGAAATTTTAAAAATTATTCCGGAAAAGTGAGGTTTTTCCAGATGTAAATACACGTGGTCATGTGCGTAGAACCAGCATTTTAAAAGCGTTGTAATCGAGAAAATCTTGTCAATACCGTTTTCGATAATCTATGTGTCACACAATGCTCTTAAGATATGCATTTTAGAGCCCACATCTTCCTATTGTTTTGGTGTAAGGAACCTGTCTCAAAATTTTTAAAGCGACATTCTGAAACACCGTGTATTGTTGTACCTTGGAACACAGTAATAAAAATTTAATAGTATTCTCTTACTCAATTTTTAATTAGCATTCACTTTTCGTGTACTACAGTTTGTCTCTCTGAAATTTTAAAAATTATTCCGGAAAAGTGAGGTTTTTCCAGATGTAAATACACGTGGTCATGTGCGGAGAACCTGCATTTTAAAAGCGTTGTAATCGAGAAAATCTTGTCAATACCGTTTTCGATCATCTATGTGTCACATAATTTTCTACCCAACAGCAATAGTCAGAAAGCAAAGTCACATTAAGTAGAAGTGTTATCATAAACCAGCTGCAAGTTAAATACAATTTGCAATATGAGCTATTGGAAGCTAACACAGATTTCCATTTTAGGGAAATTAAATTTGTTAAGTCACTAAAGGAACTCGATTATTTTGCAAAATTCGCATTCCCGTGGTAGAAGGCTCTCATCCATTTCAAAGTACAAGATGGTGCACGACCGACAAAGTATGGCGTAACTGTCCACATGGTACATAACTGGTTTTAAAAATACGTGAAATTTTATTGAGCATAAAATGCTCTAACTGAATAATTAACATCATCTTCCAAAGAGATTTAATTTGTTATGCAGCACTTAAATACGTAGAACTCAATATATTAACAAATTCTGCACAAAACATCCTCATGTTTCACAATACCAAACACAATATTAAATGACGGAAATTGTTTGCGGCGGACTCTAGTGCACATTCTTTCACGTGATTCTGTAATCGGTCAGCAGGCTGAAGTAGCGACCTGGAAACATCATGTGTCCCGAGGTACACTAACTATAAATTGCATCACTCTCCCCTATAAACAACACATTTCAACATCTGCTATTTACACAGTACAGCGACATAGTTGATCAGGTGAACAGCCACAGCTGAAGAATCTATTTATAGAATAAACACTCGCTTCAGGTGCCAGTACTTTCTTAATTTATTTCACGACCGCTTTCTAAGCTTAAAGCTTCTTCTTCAGGCGCCACCAGATGTCGTGATGTGCAGGCGGGCGCTATAGTTGCTGGTCCTACGGTCGCATGCGTTTGTTTGATGTGTCTCTGACCCCCATGATTGAATGGCCCGAGCGCTGCACGTTTATGTTCCCATAATTATTTGGTGGAACCTGAAGATAACGCTTTAAGCTTCGAAACTGTTCGTGGAATAAATTAAGAAATTACTGGGAAGTGAAGCGGATTGTTTTATAGATTAAAAAAAATGTTTTTCTATATAAATTTGGCTGCAATTTACTTACGGTTTTATGGCTCTCTTTTTACATGTTTTGAAGTTAATAGCTCTTTCTCTCGTTGTTAGCAGATGTGGAAGCTGAAACAAAAAAAAAAAAAAAAATAGAGTGAACTTTCACGTTTCATAATTTGTTGGCTTTTAGAAACACGATTTCTCTTTTGCTGCATCTAAATTTTTTGCACTTCAGTTAACTTTTATAAAAATTTCGCCTACGTTCTCTTCAAAGAAATATTATCCTAATTCCACCTTTTTCAAGTCGAACTCAGTGTTTTTCGTGTAGATTGTGAGTACTAACAACCTTTTTCAGTAAGCTTTCATACTCTTGCGCGCGCGCGCGCGTGTGTGCGTGTGTGTTTGTGTGTGTGTGAAGAACAGACAGAGAGAGAGAGAGAGAGAGAGAGAGAGAGAGAGAGAGAGAGAGAGAGGGGGGGGGGGAGGAGGGAGTAGATCGTTTATACCCTCACAAAAGTATCTGTGATCTTTTCTTGAAACGAGAAAGTCATCAAACTTCTTGGCGCAACAACTTAAGCTGTTTGATATTTTCATGAAATTAAGTAAAATTATTTTTTTCTCTTGCAGTAACACGGAAATAAGTAACACAATAATTATGAGAAGAAACTAATGGCACGGATGACGTGATTTTGCTTCTAACATGTGTCGGCGTTATTCCTCATCACACTGCGGAAGTCTCACTTGCTGAAAAAAAATTACAGGAGTCCAATTTCGGGACAATGTTCTTTAAAATATTTTATTTTTATTTTCAAAGCCAAATTCTCTTCATCTAAGTTGTGATATCAGCCATAGTGCCCCACAAGGAAAATATGCTCATGATATATTTATTTCTGTTCGACGCTCGTACCGTAACTAGCTTCTCAATAACCTATGTGTGCAGTACTTGCGACCAGAAGTTACAACATAAAGCTCTCTCTCTCTCTCTCTCTCTCTCTCTCTCTCTCTCTCTCTCTCTCCTCCCTCCCTCCTTGTGTGTATTCAACAAACCTGCGTAATTCGCATTGCGTATCAATATAGTAAGATCCAAGAAGGTTTATATTCCTGAGTCACTGAGACCTGCTCGTAAAGCAAACCTTTACTGGCTACCAGCTTTGACCGAAAATATCGTGATTGAGTATTATAAAATTAATTACGCCATTTAATATACAGAATGCACTTCACGTAGCAGAAGGGAACCTGAACGTTGACAGTGTACTATGATTTTTTTCTTGCCTTCAGCTTACTCCAATTTAAAAGTGTTCTGCACCAAACAAATTTAATTAAAATTGTCCTCAGTGTTCACACATTTGACTTACGACGTCAGTAAGGAAGAATGCTTATTTTTATTGACACAACAGTAACAACGATAGAACATTGGCTGGTGTAAATGATTTTTTGGTGCATGATGACGCTCATATCGATCGAAACTGGTAGTGAACGACGGTTTATTTTACGAGCAGCTCTTGGTGATTTAAACTGTTTACGAGCTGCGGGGCACGTCCTGCGCAACTCATACATAGTAACTTCTGCTGGTTGGATGGTTGCATAACCAAAAGCCAATTAAATATTTACAGGAATCTGCTGCTTGTTGGATTTGTAAACATAAAGTTCTATTTCTTTTAGCAAATGCGAGCTGCGGTACGAATGTTACAAGGCGAGGAGCCTCACATATAGAAACGCAACAAGTACAGAACGAAAACGTCATCTTCGTAGGTTAGTGAAGTTGCACCAACACAGATTTGGTGAAGTATGTTTGGTGTTAAAAACCAGAATAAAATTAAGTTTAAAAAAAGTTGTAGGTGTCGGACTATAACAGTGTGAAATCTAGGGAAAATGAAGTGTTTGATTCTTCCACCTAGTGGTGCTTTTAACACCACTGCAGTGTAAGGCCGTTGTTGTAGTTCTTGTTGTTGATGTCTTCAGTTCACAGACTGATTTGATGCTGCTCTCCATGTTACTCTGTTCTGTGCCAGACTCTTCGTCTTCGAATAACTACTGCTAACTACATCCTTCTGAATCTGCTTAGTCTATTGATCGATTGGTCTCCCTCTACGATTTTTACTCTCCACTCTTCCCTCCAATACTAAACTGGTGATCTCTAAATGCCTCAGAACGTGTCCTACTAACCGATTCCTTCTTCTAGTCAAATTGTGTCACAAATTCTTCTTCTCCCCAATTCTATTCAGTAGCTCCTCATTAGTTAGCTGCTCTACCCATCTAATCCTTAGCATTCTTCTGTAGCACCGCATTTCGAATGCTTCTATTCTCTTCGTGTCTACACCGTTTATCAACCATGTTTCACTTCCATACATGGCTACACTTCACACAAACACTTTCAGAAAAGACTTCTTCACACTTAAATCTATACTCGATATTAATGAATTTCTCTTCTTCAGAAACGCTTTCTTTTCCATAGCCAGTCTTCATTTTATATCCTCTCTACTTCGACTATCGTCAGGTATTTTGCTTCTCAAATAGCAAAACTCGTTTACTACTATAAGTGTACGAGGCAGACGAGACATTTTATATCTTGTGACATCCCGAGTACGAAAACAGAATAAGAAGAAGCGAGAGCTATAAAAAAATTGCTGAGGTCGTTAGCTCTGAAGTTCGGCTGAAGGTATAAAAGAGAAAATCTATAATCTTCACAGAAATAAAAAATTTCTTAATGGCTATTGTATGTACTAAATTCGTTATTTTTCTTCTGATAGTGCTCCTTCAGTACTGTATAAACAGTTTCACACATTTCTGGTATTATTTTCGTCAACGTACAAAAAACTGTCTCTGAGTACTATGGGACTTAACTTCCGAGGTCATCAGTCCCCAAGAACTTAGAACTACTTAAACCTAACTAACCTTAGGACATCACACACATCCATGCCCGAGGCAGCATTCGAACCTGCGACCGTAGCGGTCGCGCGGTTCCAGACTGTAGCGCCTAGAATCGCTCGGCCACCCCGGCCGGCTCGTCAACGTACAGTACGGCATTCGAGTGCTGTAGTGTAAACTAGAGTAGCTTTTTCTTGAATCAAGAAATCACAGTGTTACCGTATTTTTTATTTTTTGCAGGAGGAGAATGGATTTTTTGTGAACATACCTGGAACATTTAGCTATACATTGATCCTACTCTATGTAGCCTCCATCAGCTGTGACGCATCTGGTCCAACGTTCTTTCCATGTTGTAAATGCACTTTGGTAAAATTCTGGGGATTGACTTTTGCACCATCGCTTGAAAAAGGGAATAAGGTCCTTCTCACTATCAAATGTTTTACCGCGCAGGTGGGCCTTCAAACGACCAAAGAGGTAAAAATCAGACTGGGCCAAGTCCGGAATGTAGGGAGGATGAGGAACAATTTTCCAACCCATTTTCCTGATTTTCTCCTGCGTCATAAGGGCTGTATGGGGTTAGGCATTGTCATGGTGTAGTCTGATGAGCTGACCCTGAAGCTCTGGTCTGTGGGTCTTGATGGCACGTCGCAGCTTGTCCAGTGACAAACAGTAACGTTAATTCCAGAATGAGATTTTCACTCTGCAGCGGAGTGTCCGCTGATATGAAACTTCCTGGCAGATTAAAACTGTGTGCCGGACCGAGACTCGAACTCGGGACCTTTGCCTTTCGCGGGCAAGTGCTCTACCAATGAGCTACCCAAGCACGACTCACGCCCCGTCCTCACATCCTTTCTTTCAGGAGTGCTAGTTCTGCAAGGTTCGCAGGAGAGCTTCTGTAAAGTTTGGAAAGTAGGAGACGAGGTACTGGCAGAAGTACAGCTATGAGGAGGGGCGTGAGTCGTGCTTGGTTAGCTCAGTTGGTAGAGCACTTGCCCGCGAAAGGCAAAGGTCCCGAGTTCGAGTCTCGGTCCGGCACACAGTTTTAATCTGCCAGGAAGTTTCAGTAACGTTAATTGTTGAGCCAGGTTCCAAAAAGTCAATGAAAATGACACCACAGTGATCCCAGAAGAAGGAGCCCATAACATTTCGGCCTGCTGTTCGTGAAAGTCTTGGCTTCTTCTTCCTAGGGAAACCGGAATGACGCCACTCCATGGACTGTGTTTTGCTCTGGGAGGTTCGGACAAAAACAACCATATTTCATCCTGGGTAATGACGCCTTCAAAACACTGTCTCCACTCTTCAGTAAAGGTCCTCATGAGACTCTCGTACCCCATCTTTTTCATTTCTCTTGTCAATAATCCAGGCACCACACGTGCACAGATTTTTCTGTACCCTAGTGACTGTACCAGTGACACCACACTGCCCAATGACAAACGAGTCACCTCAGCAAGCTGTCGTATCGTCACACATCTGTCATTTTGGATGATTTGGTCAAAGATCTCCTTACAGCCATCACTCACTGCCGTCGATGGTCTACCGCATCGTGGATTGTCCAGTAGAGAGAAATCACCTTCTTTAAACCTCTGCAACCACCACTGGATACTGCAGCGTTCCACTGTGTCCTCCCCATAACCAGGGAGCAACTTCCTGTTAATCGATGTGGCAGAGTCAACGCCGTTCTTGAAGAGGAACTCCATCACCGACCGTTGTCGCAACGCGACATTTACTTCACGGTCCATTAAGACTCACCTCTAAATATAAGTAAATACTTTTATACACCAACATGTTCAAAGTATGTTCACAAAAATTTTCACTCTCCAACTGCAAAAAATAAAATTAGAGACGAATGTGCAAAACTTTTTGAACGCCCTTTGTATTTCTGAGGTGAGCGGTCTGCTTCGTAATATGAGCCACTTCCCGGAGCACATACTGAAAAGTACCCTCATCCATTCGCAAGTAATTTCTTGCGACTTTACGTCCTTTACTTGCAGGTCCCGCAACAAATTTTGTTGTGTGCTTTTATTATCTCGCCGTGAAACCCATGGCTCCACCCAGGTGCGTTTCCTTTTCCTTTTTTCCCCGCTCCTCTTTCAAATGCAGACACAATGCAAGTGTAGTACACACAACTACAGATCATAGTAACAAGGTGTTTTGCCGCAGTACTGAAGCTTTGACGATATACTGGATGACAGTGGTGGTGGTGGTAGTGGTTAGTGTTTAACGTCCCGTCGACAACGAGGTCATTAGAGACGGAGCGCAAGCTCGGGTTACGGAAGGATGTGGAAGGAAATCGGCCGTGCCCTTTCAAAGGAACCATCTCGGCATTCGCCTGAAACGATTTAGGGAAATCACGGAAAACCTAAATCAGGATGGCCGGAGACGGGATTGAACCGTCGTCCTCCCGAATGCGAGTCCAGTGTGCTAACCACTGCGCCACCTCGCTCGGTGGGATGACAGTGCAACACCGCCTTTTTGCGCCACCTCAATTATCTTTGTCAATATTCAATCAAATTTCTGTATCCAATAAATTTGGCAGTGTAGCAGCCCCCTAACCACCAGGGCAATGATTACCTACTGATGCCTGCGACTGGCAAGCGAAGCCGCGTGTGATAAATCTTACTGTGCGGGACCAATTACTCTTTTAACTGAATATTAAGAAAATTTCGATACTTAACAAAAAATCATACAAATAGTAGCTCTATAGCTGCTGCAGGTTTCAGAGCAACACACACTTTATTAAAAGATAGAACCAATGCCATGGAAGTGTTTGCCTTGATTTGGAGCCCGGAGACTTTGATTTAGGCTTCCCTACAAAACTTAGGATTCGTTCCAAGATGCTTTCTTAAAGTGGCGCTTCCAATAAAATGTAATTTAAGAGCGATTTGTACGGTTACTATACTTCAGTATTCAAAAACTGGGCCAATTCAGATAATTGGATTTCTTTCACACAATTTCCGTTTCCATTGACCCTTTTTTAGGAAATCTTTTTTATACATATTTCTGTTACAGTACTGAACACAGGCACACTTTTCAAGTTGCACTGTACAATTAACAATAGCTTTACAGCTTCAACAGTGAGCTTATTCCGCTAATTCGTCCACTGAACGTTTAGCAGAGAAAATATTCTCTTTATAGCGACATTATATACGAATATAGTAAAATAATGTTGCACTAGGTCAACAATCCAGCGCAACCAACACAACTAATGATGTATTGGTACCATTCCTCACCATCACTTTTCCCTAACAAAACTGCAGAGTTCGTCATGTAGTACGTTCTTAAAACACTTCTTTTATCAAAGAGTACAGAGTCAACAATAACAACATTAACACCCTTAAAAACAACATAGTTTTCTCCACTGGTTGCCACTCAGCCTCGTTTTCCATAGTTAACTCCTGAAATGCTGAGATACCACTATATTGAGTCATCCTTTTGTTAATACTATTGTAACTAACAGTAAAAAAAGTGTACATTTCACTTTCAGACTAAATTTCTCTCATACCATTTGGTAACAATTTTCTTTACTTTTAAAGGGACAAAAGAACCTTTCCATGCAAACAAGATTAATGATCAGTAAAACAGTAGACTTCTAGAACAGTTTTGTTCTCATCTTCAAAAAGCAGAAATAGTTTTTGCAAAAGCACATTATACTGCGTGCAAACTATAGGTAGGCTTCTGCCAATGGAACTTCTGAAAATAGCCTAATAGTTACAGGTCAATATTTGCGTGTAGATATCTGTATATGTTATGCTATCATATTAACAATATGAAGTGTATCATCAAATTATCATTAAGTAAGAATACGGTTATAAAAATAAATTACTAAATTAGTTAATTTCATAGTGTGCATTCTGCTCCTACGCGTGTTCTACCCTGGCGCAGAAAACGAAATTCAGTTATGCAATAAACATTAAACTTTCACTTATAGTCACCTTTTGACATCATGATACCAATCACGACATAGTGTATAGCTTTTAATACACTACCCGGTCCAGACTCCAGAACACGTAGGTCCAATGAAAACGTTACTGTGATGTGTCTCTTGTTTACCTGGTCCTGAAAAAATGCGAAGGGAAAATCTAGAGTAAAGAGACGCGGTGTCAGATTTTAAGCAGATTTCAGCAAAGACCCGAAGAGATCAAACAAATCATGGCAAAATACCTTTACAAAATAACTCAGTGGGATAAATTTCCTAAATTACAGTTTCCAGGGACAGGGTCCAAAACAAATGGAAGTGATGAATAAGTAACATTTTTTTTGTACACCAGAAAATGGATGGGGGAATAGCGTCAAAATCTGGTGACCCGCGGTAAAAACGGGTAATATGGTAGGTAACCATAAGCGTGTGCAAAAAATGACAAATCAAAACTGCAGTAAGTAAACACTGTTTCATCAACACCACAAATCACCAGAACTTCTACAGTAAGCAGACTCCAGTCACAAGGGTCGAAGGACATGAAAGGTAAGCAGAAGTTGAGAAGGGACTGGAACGGTATTGCAGCCTATCGTTGCAATTATTCAATCTTTACATTGAGCAAGCTGTGAAAGAAACAATACAGAAGTTTGGAAAGGGGATTAAAATTCAGGCAGAAGTAATTAAAACATCGAAGTCTGAAGGCGATATTGTTATTCTATCAGAAACGGCACACGACTTGGACGAGCAGTTTAACGAAATAGATGGTGTCTTGGAACCAGGCTGTATGATGAATCGCGGCACTAGAAGTACTAGACGCGTTTTCTTATTTGGGCAGCAAAGAAATGGACAACGACCTAAGTAGAGAAAAATAAAATACAGATTGGCAATAACGAGAAAATTATTCCTGAAAAAGAGAAATTAATGCAGCACTAAGACGGGCTTGTAGTTCGTACGCCAATGGAATTAATACATTAGTGCTGATTTAAGGTTAACCGTAGACGTAAATGAGATAAATACTTCGTGGTTTTCGGTCAATCAAATTACACTAAAAAAAAGAATGTGACCTAAAATATCAGTACACGGGTGCATGAAATGGGCAAAAATTACGATTTAAAAAGTTTGGAAAAGAACACATATATAGTGTTTTTTGAAAGAAAAATGTAGTTGCTAATGAACAACGTAGATCATGCGTGATGTTCTAGCTCTTTTGGTGGCTGTAAAATCGACTTGTCTGGATTCAGCGTTAAACTGTATTTACCACTACGCCTCTATGGAGAGTTTCACTGGTCAGAATAAGGCAAAGGGAGTATCATTTCCGATAGGGCCATGCGGTATAAAAAAGTGTGGTATTCTAACTAATTTTAGGGTTGAAAACAGTTTTTTTTTTTGGTCCAAGCAGGGCCTGTTTAAGACCCGTGCGATACAAGCGGCCGGTTTGGCGTTGAACTGAGAGGGACGTCTGAGGTGACCAAGCGCAAAATCTGTACATAGAGTTTATCGTAATTACTTATTATTAACAAGAACTGGCAAGGTTGATAGTATTCTATAACAGAAGTGAAACCGTTCCAGAAATGCTTCACAGCAAATATTGTCCTTGTCAGTAAATGTGTATTTTAAATTCGTTTCAGATTTCAAACGATATCTACGTAAACAACAAACCTACATTACTAAAGGGCTAGCTCTGTAACAGATACCAGTTGCAGGTACTCCATCTCACGGCTATGACATTCAATATTTCGCGTGATTACTGATCGAATTTAAAGCTTTCCTATGCTGTCATGATCAGCTCAGTAAGTGGTACAATCTTACTTTAAAAGTCTAACACAACAACACAAGTATTACAGACAGGAACTGTGTGTCTCTCTTGAGGCAGCGTAACTGACGGCCCGCAAATATCGGGAATTTATTCAATCACTGTTTTATAAAGACAACACTTAGCGATTCCCAACAAACTTTACACATAACTTCTAACCTTTGTGAAATATTTCTCGCTAACAATCCTCGCCACCCTCCAACACACACAAAATGATGAAAGGAAAATAAAGTTTATTGCTTACTACATTTTCACTGTGATGCAGTAAAACTTCAGCACAAGACATGATGTTTTAATTCACAATTTCTTTATTACCGATTTATTTGCGACACAATTTTCAGACAGTTTCTACATTTGCCACTGAATGTACCTGCATAGAAATATTTTGCGTTTAACACGTCAGAATAAAATTAGATTAAATTTTCTGTACTACTATACCATTTTCCCGGTGAAAAGTGAAATAATTTGTAAATTATAGGATTAAAAACTTCGATTATTAAACCCAGAAAATAGTAGAACTTTTAAAATCTTAATCCTTGCACTCAGTTAAACAGGTATTATATTTTTGTTGAAGCTAGAACAATATGTGATGTCCAGTTCTTTCTGCTTTCAATAAAGCTTTTGAAGAGCTGAGAAATTACCTTGAACGGATATAAATTTTTGTTTTCTTAAATATTCATTGAGAGACTTTTAGAAAATTATAGGTATTCTACAAAGTAGATCACGTGTAGAACAGAAGTAGGACCTATTCTTAAGTACTGCACCGGTCAACTGTTTGGGATCCCCATCAGGTCGGATTAATGGGAGACAGTTTTTTTTTTTTTTTTTTTTTTTTTTTTTTTGTACATGGCTGCACGTTCAGAGGCCGTGAATAGTTACAATTGAAAGAAAACAGCTTTAACGAATTAACTGGGTTTCAAAACTGCTAGCCGTGTCTTCCTCAGAATTTAAATCAAAGAATGGTCTATAACATGGTCACAGAATTATGACCAAAAACGTACGATACAAAGTACAGAAGCATCGTGAAAGACTGGCAGTACTTATACATTTATAAAATAATAAATATGCCAAAAGGGAATTAGCCAAAAAGGTTGCAACCTGTAACCGCATAAGTAACGAGAAGCCCTTAGTGGCTCGCCATCACAATTTTTATCTTAAATATCTTTGTGTCTAATGCCCTTTTGGCATATTTATTATTTTATAAATGACATAAATACTGCCAGTCTTTCACGATGATTCTGTACTTATACTCTGTATCATACGTTTTTAGTCATAATTCTGTGACCATGTTATAGACCATTCTTTGATTTAAATTCTGAGGAAGACACTCCCAGCAGTGTTGAAACCCGGTTAATTCGTTAAAAATAGTGACCGAGGGCTGTCTTCTTTCAGTTGTGTTAAAGGAAAACATTGAAAGAAGTTAGAGGCGTGCTGGTGGACTTGTTACCGGTCGTTTCGATCAATAAGCGTGTTTAAGGCAGATGCTTCATGAACTCAAATGGGATTCCCCGGAGAGGAGACGATGTCGTTTTCGCGAGTCACTATTGAGAAATTTTAGAGAATCGGCGTTTGTCACTGAATGCAGATCGATTCTATGGTCGTTCATTTCGTGTACGGGTCTCGAAGATAAGAGAAATTAGGGCTTGTACAGAGGAATATCGATAGTCGTTTTCCCCCAGCTCCATTTGCGAGTGGTATAGGGCAGGGAATGACTTGTAGCGGTACAAGGTACCCTTCGCCATGCACCGTATGGATGTCTGCGTCGTTCGTCTGTCGATGTAAATGTAGTTCTGAAACTAAGATTCAGAAAAAATGGCTTGAGCACTATGGGACTTAACTTCTGAGGTCATCAGCTACTTAATCCTAACTAACCTAAGGACATTACACACATCCATGCCCCTGCGACAGTAGCAGTCGCGCGGTTCCAGACTGAAGTGCCTAGAACCGCTTGGCCACTCCGGCCGGCTAAGATTCAGAAAAGTACTTCTGTTAAAGAGGAATCTCTTTTCTTTTAAAACAAAGAAAAGTCAACCTATATCCATGATCAGTAAATTTAGATTTATTTTATTTTTAATATCTTACTAAGAGCCCAAGGAAGGGCAACTGATCTCTGCACGAAGAGGGGGGGGGGGGGGGGGGGGAGGGGAATGAGGAGGGCAGTAGCTCCAAATGTACGTCGGTTATGTGGAAAAATGTTCTCGAACCGGCACTTCAACCATAAATACGAAATAACTTCAAAGACAAACTAACATACGACATGAACATGAACGATATATTGCGCTATACACAGAAAACTGAGAAGAAGAAAAATATTCCACAAAGTAATTATGTTACAACGTGCCAATAAATCGTGGACAGAGAGTGAACAAGGAGAGAAAACATGAATGCAGTCAACACAGAGAAATTTCTTAAGAAGGAAAATTAAATGAGGCCGCTTCCATTTTGTTCACCTTTTTTAAAGAAACTGTCACAACTTCCACGCAACAGAGTGCTAACTGCAAATTGTATCTGATCTAAGTCAAAACAGCAACTTTTGGCCGGCCGCTGTGGCCGAGCGGTCCTAGGCGCTTGAGTCTGGAACCGCGTGACCGCTACGGTCGCAGTTGCATGGATGTATGTAATGTCCTTAGGTTAGTTAGGCTTAAATAGTTCTAAGTTCTAGGGGACTGATGACCTCAGGTTCGAATCCTGCCTAGGGCATGGATGTGTGTGATTTCCTTAGGTTAGTTAGGTTTAAGTTGTTCTAAGTTCTAGGGGACGACCTCAGATGTTAAGTCCCATAGTGTTCAAAGCCATTTGAACTATTTGGACAGCAACTTTTGTGTGCTGCATGCACGAAATGATTACCTCGACGCACTATCGACAGAATTTATCCATACAGCTTGATTTCCTGTTGAAGTACGGTACATGAATAACTTAGAATCTATGGTGAAATGTACAGGAAAGGACTTACGAAATTTTTGCATTTTTTTTAGATTCACCAAATCTCACAGTGAACACTTAACGCTGTCGCCTGGTTACTTCCAGGGAACATAACCTAAGAAATTTACCGAGTTATTCCAAGTATTCCCACCGTATCGCATTTGTTCCGTGTGTATTCTTTCCTTACATAACGAAAGCAGAGACTGTGAGTGAGGTGCACGAATTACGTTGCAAGGTTGCCAGGATTTTTGTGCGATCGTTAACCGTTTTTACGGAAGGGGAATGACGCAACTGAAATTTGTCTCTGCAGCTGAAGACGCTCTGCGGTTCTCTCTTAATTGGTGCTTAGGAAAGAGAATATTCCGGATTCAAGACCTCTCAGAAAAATTAGCTCGTTCGCTATGTGCGGCAACGTTTTGATGAAGCGTTTATTGCAGTGGTAGCTACCGAACTAGCACGCGTATCCACGGAGCATTGCTCTTCCAGCTTTTTTTTTTTTTTTTTTTTTTTTTTTAAAAAAAAGAACGCATCCAACTGCAGGCAAACTGGTATTCTAAAAGGCTTCTCAAATTTTCGGAGTAATGTTTGTACTAAACACGCCACGGAGCAGCAAAAGAGTATTCAATTTCAGCCTAAACATTAGGAAACAATAACTCAGGAAAGAGTTTAACTGCTGTCTATTGTTCTGTGTGAAAAGATGTAAGTAAATGTTACAGTAATAGAGCTCTGTGACTTGTAGCCTCGTGACAAACGATTTTTCCTTAACGACTATTTTTCTTCAGTACTGAGAATCTTCATAATTACGAGATGCGGAACGTTCTCCTCCTATAGTTGAATATTTCACGAAGCATTCAATATTGACAGACTTCTTTCACTGTTGGATTTGTTAATGATGTAAATAAAATAATCTATGCATGATCGAACACTTGTGCGGAGTACTAGCGTCCAAGACGAGGAAAAATTCTCGCAATGGCAGAGTATAAGATGGTAATAGAAGTACATCGAGGAGCACTGAGCGGGATAAGAATAGACGCAATCAAAAGGCAGCTAAACCTGTAGATAATGAAGTACAATAATTATTTGGCTTTTTCAGTTATTTGAATGAAATGATTACTTTTATCGTTTAATTGTATGCTAATTCGATTAATTGTTACGTTACGGCTGTATTTTTAGGTCTGTAAAGCTTTTTCTCATGAAATGACTTTTCAAGCTAAAACGGTTGGTTATAAAAAAAAATAAAGCGGGCTATCTCACTTGTATATCTCTTTTTGTAACATTCCGGAGGTAAAATAGTCCCCCATTCGGATCTTCCGAGGCGGGATAGGGTGGGTGGTGGATACTAAAGAGGATATCATCAGGAAAACAAAACCGACTTTCAACGGATAGGAGTATGGAATGTTAAATCCCTTACTCGGGCAGGTAGGTTAGAAAATGTGAAAAGATTGACTTTAGATATAATAAGAATTACTGAAATTCGGCTGGGGAAGGAACTGGACTTCTGCTCAGGTGAACAAACGGTTATAAATACAAAAACAAATAGGGTAATGCATGTGTGGGTTTAGTAATGAATAAGAAAATAGGAATGCAGGTAAGCTGCTATGAACTGCATAGTGAACGTGTTATCGTAACCAAGATAGACACGAAGCCCACACCTAACACAGTGGTACAAGTTTATATGCCAACTAGCTCCGCGGATGAGGAGGAGAATGAGGAAATTTATTGTGGGATAAAAGAAATTATTCATGTAGTTAAGGGAGACGAAAATTTAGTTGTGACGAGGTACTGGAATTGGATAGTAGAAAAAGGAACAGAAGGAAAAATACACACATCAAAAAAAGTTTTGCATCACCCCGGTTTCCAGAACACCTGAAGAGAGACGTTGACTGTGGATACTGTATCACAGACACAGTCCTTTTGACTGTTCAGTGATGTTTCTAAGCCCGGTGAGTGAACCAAAGCGATGTTGTTCGGACATGGAGGAGATACAGAGAGACAGGAACTGTCGATGACATGCCTCGCTTAGGCCGCAGAAGAGCTACTACTGCATTGGATGACCGCTACCTACGGATTATTGCTCGGAGGAACTCTGACAGCAACGCATTTTGAATAATGTTTTTCGTGCAGCCACAGGACGTCATGTTACGAATCAAACTGTGCGCAATATGCTGTATGATGCGCAACTTCAGTCCCGACGTCTATGGCGAGGTCCATCATTGCAACCAAGTGCCGAATGGACCGCTCAGGATTGGCATCACGTTCTCTTCACCGATGATAGTCACATATGCCTTCAACCAGACAATCGTCGGAGACGTGTTTGGAGGCAATCCGGTCAGGCTGAACGCCTTAGACACACTGCCCAGCGAATGCAGCAAGGTGGAGGTTCCCTACTGTCTTGGGGTGGCCTTATGTGGGGACGACGTACGCCGTTGGTGGTCATGGGAGGTGCAGTAACGACTGTACGATACGTGAATGCTATCGTGCGACCGATAGTGCAACCATGTCGGCAGCATATTGGCGAGGCATTCGTCTTCATGGACGACAATTGGCGTCCTCATCGTGCGCATCTTGTGAGTGACTTCCTTCAGGATAATGACATCGCTCGACTAGAGTGGCCAGCATTTTCTCCAAACGTGAACCCTACCGAACATGCCTAGCATGGAATGAAAAGGACTGTTATGGACGACGTGACCCACCAACCACTCTGAGGGATCTATGCCGAATCACCGTTGAGGAGTGGGACAATCTGGACCAACAGTGCCTTGATGAACTTGCGGATACTATGCCACGACGAATACAGGGATGCATCAATGCAAGATGACGTGCTGCTAGGTATCAGAGGTACCTGTGTGTACAGCAATCTGGACCACCATCTCTGAAGGTTTCGCTGTATGGTGGTACAAGATGCAATGTGTGGTTTTCATGACCATTAGAAAGGGCGTAAATGATATTTATGTTGGACTCTATTCCAGTTTTCTGTACAGGTCCCGGAACTCTCGGAACCGAGGTGAAGCAAAACTTTTTTTAATTGTGTTGTAGGTGGATATGGACTAGGGGCAGGAATGAAAGAGGAAGCCGTCTGGTAGAATTTCGCATACAGAATAATTTATCCATCTCTAACACTTGGTTTAAAAACCATGAAAGAAGACTGTATACATGGAAGAGACTTGGACATACTGAAAAATTTCAGGTTGATTATACAATGGTGAGACAGAGTTTTAGGAAACAGATTTTAAATTACAAGACATTTTCAGGGGAAGATGTGGACTAAGACCAGAATTTATTGATTTAGAGCTGTAGATTAAAACTGAAGAAATTGCAAGAAAGTAGAAAATTAAGGAAATGGAACTGAATAAGTTGAAAGAACCAGAGGTTGTTGAGAGTTTCAGAGGGAGCATTATACAACGATTGCCAACAGCGGGAGCGAACAATAGAGTAAAAGACTTTGTGAGATGAAATACTGAAGGCAGCAGACGATCAAATAGGTAAAAAACACAAGGCTTATTAGAAACCTTTGGATAATAAAGAAGATATTGGATTTAATCAATGACAGGAGAAAATATATAACCGCATCAATCGAAAGGGAATACAAACGTCTAAGAAATGAAGCTGACAGGAAAATGGCTAAGCAGGAACGGTTAGAGGGCTAATCTAACGATTTAGAAGCATGTGTCACTAAGGAAGCCAGAGACCAACTATGGGAAAAGAGAAGGGCTATAGAATGGAGGTGTATATGAAGCCGATTTTACAGAAATGAAAGAGGACGTAGATGAAGATGAGACGGAAGATATTGACTGCGAGAAGAGTTTGACATAGAACTGAAAGACCTAAGACAAAACGAGGCCCTGGGAGAGATAACATTCCATCAGAATTACTGACAGCCTTGGGAAGGACAGGCATGACAAAACTTATCCATCTGGTGTGCAAGAGGTATGAGGCAGGCGAAATACCCTCGGACTTCAAGAAAAACGTAATAATTCCAGTTCCAAAGAAAGCAGGTACTTACAGGTATGAATACTACCGAAACTATCAGTTTAATAAGTCATGGTTGCCAAATACTAACACGAATTATTTACAGAAGAATTGAAAACCTGGTAGAAGCCGATCTCGGGGAAGAGTTTGGATTCCAGAGAAATGTAGGGACACATTAGGTAATATTGACCCTACGACTTATCTTAGAACATAGGTTAAGGAAAGGCAAACGTGTGTTTATAGCACTTGTAGACGTGGAGAAAAATTTTTACAATGTTGACTAGAACACTGAAATTCTGAACGTAGCAGGGCTAAAACACAGAGGCCGAAAGGCTATTTACAACTCGTACAGAAACCAGACAGAAGTTATAATAGTCGAGAGGCATGAAAGGGGAGCAATGGTTGATAAGGGAGTGAGTGTTGGTTGCCGCCTATCCTCGATGTTACTCAGTTTATACATTGAGAAAGCAGTAAAGGAAACCAAATAAAATTTTGGAGTAGGAATTAAAGTTCAGGAAGAAGGAATAAAAACTTTGAGGTATGCCGATGACACTGTAATTCGGTCAGAGTCAGCAAACGGCATGGAAGAGCAGCTGAAAGGACTGGACAGTGTTCTGATAGGAGAATATAAGATGAACATCAAAAAAAGCAAAACAAGGATTATGGAATGTAGTCGAGGTAAACCAAATGAAACTGTGTGTATTAGATCTGGAAACGAGACATTTACAGTAGTAGATGAGTTTTGCTATTTAGGCAGCAAAATAACTGATGATGGCGGAAGTAGAGAGGATATACAACCTAGATTGGTTATGGCAAGAAAAACATTTCTGAAGGAGAGAAATTTGTTAACTTCGAATATAGACTCAAGTGTTAGGAGGTCCTTTGTGAAGGTATTTGTCAAATGTAGCTACGTATGGCAGTGAAACATGGACGATAAATAGTTTAGAGAAGAAGAGAATAGGAGTTTTTGAAATTTGGTGCTACAGAAGAATGGTAAAAATGGGGTGGGTAGATCACATGATTACTGAGGATATACTGGAAAGAATGAATAGAAAAGAAATCTGAATAGAAGAAGGGATCGATTGATAGGACACATTCTGAGACATCTAGGTATCACCAGTTTAGAATTGGAACTGGGAGGGGACGATATGTACGGGGGGAGGGGGGGGGGTTAAAAGTCATAGAGGAAGATCAAGAGATGAATGCAGTAAGCAGATTCAGAAGGATGTAGGGTGCAGTAGTGATTTGGAGATGAAGAGACTTGCACAGGATAGAGTATTGTGGAGAGCTGCGTCAAACCAATCTTCGAACTGATGACCACAACAACAACACCAACTAACAGTAGTTGCTCAGTTTCGTGAAAGTCATAACGACCATTTTTAATTTTGAAGAGGAATATGTGGGCTGTCTTGTAGAGCTAATTAATACCGTTGCTTGTAGTACTGCTACTGTAGTGAATATGCTTAAAAGCACCAAAATTTTTGAAAACCTGAACCGAGGTAAGATAATTTATGTAATCCTTTTTCCACTGTGCCCCCTGCCTTATAAAGAGTCTTTCACGAGGAACAGAGCAGGGACGGCTTTAGACATCATAGTCGCGAAGACTACCGACTAGTGTCGATACGTACCGACTAGAACTAAGACACGAAGTAACACTGCTACGGGGACAGACCGTAGCACCTGTTGTTTATATTAAATTTCGTAGTTTTATTGTTCTAATTATATGAGATTAAATTTTAAAAACCACAATTTCAGAACAGTATCTTATAAAAAATAATTTATCATTGTAAATTTTATCGAAACTTGTGACGATTTTTTTTATGGGGGCGGCGGGCTAATTAATGGAAGGGTTGCGTTCCTGCACCTAAAATTTTAGAAATTAAGCTTCGGAACACAGGAACTATTTCCAGATATTTACGTACCACACTACGCACAGCGGGACACACTGCCTCATCGTATTTTCAGAATCGCAGAGGATATGACTTTCGGTTGACTACAGGTTAGTGCAAATAGAGTGGAACTGCGGAGAATGAATCTCGGCTGTTTGCTGTCACTGCGATATAGCTCTGCTGCTGCTACACAGAAACTAACATCTCACGAAAAATGCACAAATCATCTTCTGCAGCGCCGGTCACTGTACTTGTGATTCTTCGGCGTTGCCTGCGTTTGCGTCTATTCCTACCGAGCATTTCTACTGGCATTTAACACGCTAACGGCAGTAGTTCCTGCCAAGCGATCTTGAAAATGGAATAGCTTGTAGCAAAAATCTAGAGTCGTCCACAATGCGAACAGTTTGGTCTTGTCAACGTCCTGAAAGCGTTCTGAAATAATTAGTCGTAAAGACATAGATTACGTAAAAGTAAGTAACTTGACAGGAATATCGTTACATCCATACTCAATTACCAGATTAATTACGATTAATCGATTAATTACAATGAACCCCCCATCCCCACAGAGGAATCCAAACGAGTAAGTATTTCATCCTTGTTCGTCCTGCTTTATGAAAACGTTAATAGAATCTAATCTGTATAAAACAGGACCCAACAATGCAGAAATGAAATAAAAAACGGAGCTTGCTAAAAGCACATAAGAAACGAAACACAACAAAAAGAGCAGGAAATATTGCAAACTGACTGTACTTCCACAAGTACAAGCCCATACTTAGGGCGATCAACACACTACTTTCAACCCGGCATCAGCATATAAACCACAACGTAGAAGATATGTACGACCAGTTTAAAATAAATCGTCAGACAATTAGTGAAGACAGATCGGACTTACAGCTATGATCTATATGGTGCAAAAAAAGAAGTAATTTGTTGATTATGTTCCGAACATTTTCAACTGTAGCTTCATCCTAAATTGTCAGTTCTTATTCAACAATCACAAGCTCTACTACACACACAGGATAACTTTCTCTTCGGAAACATCCATCAAAAATATTTTCTTGGTGTATGCGCTCATTACCACAGTAAACTGTCAGTAATTGCCCACGTGGGGCTGTCGCATTAAATGAACATTTTTGGTGGATTTTTCAGTTCACGAAACAGGTAGCAACAGCCTGAGATTTTTACTACTTTTTTACTTAAGGCCTCTTGTGCGAGCACGAAGAAAAATTAGGCAAAATTTTACGCCAGAAAAGTCTCAGCCGCATTGTTTTGGCGTAATTCAAACTCATTTTTATTGCCTTTTCGTACTACTTTACAGAAAACGTTTTGCTAAGAAGACTAGCATCTTTTGTTGGAATGCATTTCACTTTTCACAAACTATCGAATAGTGTTGAGAACACACATCGTTCCACGGGAACAATTTCAGTTACTAAATTTCTCGGCAGATTAAGATATTACGAGTGTTAACTGTAAAGCGTAATGATAACATATTTGCGTAATGTCATTAGCCGAAAGCCATATTCATATGTCAGACTGTTTATGAAATTCGCGTTACATCGGCAGTACGTGAATGCTTCGATGCATACCACTAACCATGCAGTATGCAGAGGATAATTCGTACAGTTATTATTTGCTTCCTTTCCATCCTCATACAAAGCGATGTAAGACCGTCTATCCGCATGTCGCACTGCACTTACAAATTTCTCTTAACTTGTTCATGTGGTCCCCATGCAAATTATGCTACGGAGGACACAGAGCCTGTCAGCACATATCTTTCGTCCTTTTCTTGTTTACAACAGTGTGATATTACTTTTCCATAATTAGCTAGTATGATTTCTGCCTTCCACAGGCGAAATCCCTCTCCTCTCTGAAACTCATTTATGCTCATTTGTCCAGCTTTTATTAGATCCAATCTTTCATTACTTCGTAAGTCAACGATTATCGATTACAGCTTTTAATTTAGTTCTTACCTGCAAACGTGCTCTGTGTTGTCGATGTATTTAAAGTCTCTACCGGTTTCCAAGGAACTCGTTTAATCATTTTCATAATAATGCCTTATAATTTCAGTCACCTCTTCCTGAAAATGTGAAAGACACTTTATGGAGTATTATTATCGTTCGAAAGGTTTGGTGGAACTATCTTCATATATCTTTAATTACTAATTGGAATCCAATGATCAAAATTTCGGATGCATAAATACTGCTCCAATCTTAATTATGGCAATGATATGTCTCTTTTGTTACCTTACGAACTGAACAGTCTATGTCTAAGCATTAGATCTAGACTGTTTTGTTCATATGATGATAAGATCACTGCTATCTTCTGTGACATAATGACGTCTTTCTGTCTTTTAAATTCCAACAACTGAAATTTTTTAATACATATATTATTGTCTCAAAGCGTGGCCAGCAAAAAACTGCGTTTTTTGCAGTATCGTACTACAGTGAAAATTTTTTTACCATGAAAACATTTGACTCGAAAAAATCAGTTAACTTTAAATGTTACTGCAGTGCTGACGAAATACTGCGTAAATCCATACTTTTTTCATTTAGCACGAAACAAAAATATTCTGATATGGAAGGAATATGCCTGCTTTCTTTAGTTGCGACCTCACCTGGGTGTATAGGCTTACCGTATTTTCGTTACCCAAAAAAAGTTAACAAGGTTGCAACTTTTACTTTATCGCCGCTTGACTTTGGGTACTGCCGCTGTCAGAATACTTCAGTTAGTTATCGAATTCGGCGATGGGGGTGTTTCAAAGTCGGTTGATTATTTGTCGAAATCAGCTAGTGACTTGTTTGTTTTTAATTACAGATATTGTAAATGTATATTTTCACACGCAGTGGCAGAAATTAGGAATGTTTCTACATTATTAGACTGTCCTACGATATCACTGGATGAATTTGTTGCCGTGGATGATGGCTGATGATGCTGTGTGTACAGCGCCGATTATGACGGACGATAACGTTTTGGAGTTAGGTCGGAGGTCAAAAGATTGTATCGATGTGGTCGGCACCGACGAATTTCACAATGAAATCCGAAATGGTGAACATTACGGTTTTCTGTCCCCACTGCATCCGAAATGCTGAACGCCATGAAAAATATTCACAGCTATTACAGATACACATTAAAATGGCGACATGAATGAAACAACGGGTGAAATCGAGCAATTTGCTGAAAATTTGATTCTAGAGGAGACAGTGTAGAAAAAAACAGTTTTTAGCCCAAGAAACAAGAAATGTACTGTATTAAACCTTCAGTGCACAATCTGTACATAGAAGGGGAAATTTTAGCTGAATATCAACTTACTGTACAGTAATAACATTTCACGAGATCGAAAATGAAATATTTTATTTTTATTTTCCTCGCGCGCGTTGCTTAACGCGAAATACTTTTAACACTAAAAAATATTTCGGTGGCTTCAGTTCGTGTTGAACGTTACTCGCTGTCCTTTGTATCGTTGGGCGGAAATTTTAATCGTTGTGACTTAATTTCAGTACGAATGTAATCTAGTATAACTGGATTTTCTTCAGCAGTTTATTCTGATCATCTTACATTTACAACAGCATTGGAGATTACGATTCACCAAGCATGGTCTGAGTCAGCAGAAAATAAATATTTCAGGATATGATTGCATGGAAAATATCCAGCTATAGTGATTATACGAAACAGAGCCAATTTACAGGTCTTGGAATGTCACTCTCTTCAAGAGCCCAGGCATAACTAGATGACAAAATTCACTGATGCGAAAAGGCATGAATTAAAACAAATTGATTAAATTGGCCCTATCCCATCAATAAAACAAGATTCATCTCCAATTTTCAACAATGCGTTTATTCCATCTGCGGAGCTATGGTGTACTTTTACGATGTTTCCCCTGATAATGAAATACGAGACTACAGCGTCCAATTTTCCTCTGCTGAGGTCTGGCAGCTTTGTTGGCCAATGACTGTTGCAGCCATTACAAAGCTCAGAGAAATTTAATTTTTAATTTCATCTTTTCATTTCTTTTTCATTTATCGATTATAAAATGGTTGAAAATATGCTATTCTAAAAAGAAGGGTTTCTTATATGACGTGATGCATCGATTTTGTAGTTTCTCTGTGAATCAAACATGCGAAAATGGAAAGTGCGTCACTACATGTAGCTGCGGAATTTTAAGTATGAATTGACAGAAGCTAACACTCGCTTACACCGTTTACTTTTGCACGTCAGAATCAGAAACATGAATGTGTCGGATGCAGAGATATGAAGAGTCGTTAAAATAAAGAAAAAAAATCAGGCACAGATACAACAAGCCACCAGTTACCTCACAGCTCACCAAAAGCTATAGACTTTCATCACTGGATGCCACAGACTTTCATCAGAGGATGGATGTGGCTTTATGAGCAAAGGGATCATTGCTTCTGTGGTACTTCCAAAGTCTTCGTAAAATCAGCGAAACTATATTACAATATTGAAAAAGTAGTGATGACGTACATGCTCTTTATCTATTTTGGACTAATACAGAACTATATGACCGAGGAATAAAATTTTGTGTTGGAAATTATGTATATAGACGAAGGCTGCCCTCAAGAGAGTACTATTTTTTTCCGTTATTCACTCGAATCTCCTCGCAGTAATTTTTTAACACATAAAACTGCCCTTAAAAGTGGTTCTTATATATATTTCAGATACAAGCAGGTAACTATTCACCTTCAGATGCAAGAAAAATTTCTTTTTACGTATACCTGTCCATAATATCTCACTAAAAATCTACCACTCTGTAAAAATAGAAAATAAACATCTGTTTTGGCTGCAATTTCAATGAAAGAATCAATGATAGATTACTACAACACTAGTATTAACCCTTGTTTTCAAGGGGTGGAAGGCTGTCTACACGAGCGTTTGGGAAGACATTCTGGAAAACCAAAGATGAGTGCCTAACAAGTCGGAACTAGTTACGCATTGCACATAAGCAACGACAAAACAAAATTTAATAAACAACAAAAATTATCAGAAGGGTCAGTAGTTGTAATTTACACAGGATATTTTCCTAATAGTGTTAAAATTGTACCTCATACTGAAACAGATAATATCTACGCAATGTTGAAAATCTTTAATACCATGTCGCTGTGTCAGGGTTGTTTTGACGGGAAAAAGTAAGCTGTGCAAAGGACAGTTACCCTGTGTGGGGATTTGCATAACATTTTAATTCCTTTCAAATTTCTAACTGTCTGTGCCACTGGATGCTAGCGACCAAACAATTACTTTAAATGCGAACATTTTAGGTTAGGCTTTACCGAGACTGTTACTGACATTAAATGAAACAAGTTTACTGTTACCATTCACTATTTATCTCCACGACGCGTTTCAAAGACTGAAACTTCCAGGTGGATTTACATTTGTTGGTATGACGTGTGTCTGTGTGTGCGTGTGTGTGTGTGTGTGTGTGTGTGTGTGTGTATTGTGCTACGATTTTTGGAGGAATTCTTGGAACTTTTTCCAGTGGTCAAAGTTTCCTTTCACTGTCGTAACACATCACATGTATGCTGTCATATTTTGTAAATAACTATGGCGTCATATTTTGTAAACAAATGTGGCATTTCCATACAAGCAAATGTAAATTCACCTGATGATGGAGGTTTAAACCTTTGAAACGCGTCTAGGAGATAAATAAACAACGACTGGTAACGGTCAAATTGTTGCTTCATTCAAAGACCAAACAATAAATGATGCACTGCCTGAGAAGTTGAATATGCGAGTGCTCCGTCGTGCTTGTAGTCAAAGAAACCTACTTCTACAAAAGTGGTAAGCGCTCAGTCCAAAAAGTTTCGAGATTGGACGAATAAAAAATAGACAAAAGCTAAGACGGTGGTTTTAACGTTTCATGTGTTCTACACTGCCTACACTTTAAGTACAGCGCACGGAACGTTCTTCCAGCCATATGAAATTGTCAGAAAAGGTCTTCTTTGGGATGCTGTTCAACTCGTGCATTACATTCACACCTTCTTCGGTCTGGCAAACTATCAGAGACTCATCTGTACTTTGTCGTTTTGTGATGGCTTCTTATTGACAACACAAAGTTTCGTCGACTGTGATGATTTATTTTTTCACAAAATAATCGTCCGCATTTTTATTTCAGTCAAGTCGCGGCGGGCGACTAAATGTCGATGTTTTTGTTCGGGAGTCGTCGTGTGTGGAGAAAATTTTGCACTCACTTTTCGCTACTTCAAAACATTCTGGAGAATGTCTTGCAAACCTGATTTATAGACGTTCAGTTTATCGCTCCCATGAGATTTGTGTCACACCAACATTGACACGCTATGGACGCATCGCATGTCCACTACTTATCACTGCCTCACTGCCTGCCCACAACCGACTGGTCAAATGCACATCAAAAATGTTCAAATGTGTGTGAAATCTTATGGGACTTAACAGCTAAGGTCATCAGTCCCTAAGCTTAAACACTACTTAACCTAAATTATCCTAAGGACAAACACACACACCCATGCCGAGGGAGGACTCGAACCTCCGCCGGGACCAGCCGCACAGTCCATGACTGCAACGCCCTAGAGCGCTCGGCTAATCCCTCGCGGCAAATGCACATCCATTGTTTACATCTGTTAGCTGAAATTGCCGCCGCAGTTACAGCGCTGACGTTTCATACACGCCAGTGATAAAATAAGTCTCGGCACTATTTGGCCGAATGCTGTACCTATTGGAAATTCCTCAAAAACGACTACTGCATTCTGCAACACAACAAGAGCAATGAATCACATCTCACAAATGGAGCCCACCAATACTTTACAAGGGACGCGTAGTCCTTCTACTGCAGTGCGTCTACAAAGGTAACCAAACACAAAACGCTACTACGACCACTGCTGGAGTATTGCTCCAGTGCTTGGAATGCTTATCGAGAAAATATAACTGCAGATATCGAACGGATTGAAGGTTCAAATGGTTCAAATGCCTCTGAGCACTATGGGACTTAACTTCTGAGGTCATCAGTCCCCTAGAACTTAGAACTACGTAAACCTAACTAACCTAAGGACATCACACACATCCATGCCCGAGGCAGGATTCGAACCTGCGACCGTAGCTGTTGCGCGGTTCCAGACTGAAGCGCCTAGAACACGTCGGCTACCCCGGCCGGCCGGATTGAAGGGCGAGCGGTTATGATCGCAGCGGATCAGTACAGCTCATACGAATGTGAAACGTAGATACCGCTCGGTAATATCAATAAATCTAATAATTTATTTCTAATTCCCTGCAGATAACATGTAATATCATGGTTATGGTTGAGTAAGCAAAGCAGTAGTACAACATTGGTAAACATCTGAGGTTTATCTGTTTCTTTTTATCTGCATGCAATATTATCCAGAAGAGTGTTGTTTACATAAAAAACAGTTATCTGGACTGGTACTTTTGTTTACCTGTGTGACTAAGTCGAGCGAATGATCATTCCGTGGTGCCCTGTCGTTCCCGGTAGTGATGTGCCGTCCACAATGTGCTTCAACCCAGTGACACTACGCGTCCTATACAGTTACTACCTGACGACGCTTTTACGGCACTTTGCCTCAAGTGGCCGTTTCGGGAGAGCGACGGTTCAAACCCGCATGAGGCCATCTTGATTTAGGTTTTCCGTGACTGCCCTAAATAGCTTTAGGCAAACGCCGGGGTGGTTCTTTCTAAAGAGCACGGCCGCTTTCCTTCTTCATCTTTGCTATCCGAGTTTGTGTTCCGTCTCTAATGACCTCGTTGTTGACGGAAAGTCAAACACTAATCACACCTCCTCCAGAGACCGTAATCAAAAAACACGACGTTACAATAAACAAGTACAGTGATAACTACGGAAAGCGTATCGCATTATGAATGATTTCAAGTGGTTCAGCGTGTCCTCGTGAAATATGACGACAGAAACGCACGATTAGCGACCGAAGCGCCCTCACGCCCAGTTGCAATATTATTGTTGTCCACTAACACTGCGCCAAACATCCTTAGTGACAGTTAACAGTGTCCGCAGCGTTATGGCTCCAAGAGTAGAGACATCTGCAGAAAAAGATGCCCCTCTCATCTCTTTCATTGCTTCGAATTTTACCATTCTATTTCTCTTCCTCTAACCTGTCTACCTCTTCTATATCTCTTTCACCCCATTCTATCGTCTTATGTCTCTGCTCGATGAGAATAACTCACAAGCTGCAAGAACATAACGAGAAAATTCCCAACTAGCAACAGGACTGACATCATAAAAGAAAAATATGTTTACTTTCACGTACATAGTCATTACTAATATTATAATTATTATTATTATTATTCTTGATTGTTATAATTATTTTTTTGATTGTTATAATTATCATTGTACTACTGTTATAATCTCTATTTTTTCTTTAACATTAATACTGTATAACACGTTATATGTCCTTAATGTTCTGTACAAACTGAAATTCGTTCAATCTGAGTATGCCTGGTTAGGTGTAAGAGAGGGCCTGAAGGCCCTAATCTTGCCAAGAAAAATAAATGCATAAATAAAAAAAATAATTGTAGCACTCAGCCAAACAGGTTTACCCGGGCCCCTAATTGCGGAATAATTGGCGTGTCTCTAGCAGAAGTGTAATATACTCTTTAGCGCCAAAAGAAAATAGGCAGACTAAGGACCTATCACAACCAGGACGCCCTCGTAAAACAACTGAAAGTGATTACAAATTCATCAGAATTACTAGTAAGGGAAACAGGTACAAAACTGCAGCACAAATTTTCGCAGAATTGGTAGAAATGAGTAAGAAAAACCTACCTGTTGCAACCGTAAAAACGAGGCTGGTTTATGCCGGCTTGATAAGATTTGTGGCAGCAAGGAAACCGCTTCTGAAACCGGTAAATAAAAACAGGAGACGCGAATGGTCTAAGAAACACAATAAGCGAGAATACGAAGAGTGAAGGAAGGTGCTGCTCACAGATGAATCGAGATTCGGTATTTTCGATTCCAGAAAGAGGACGTTTGTTGTCTTCTGAAGGAATGAATGTTCAGGTAGTGCATTCTACCTGCAGTTAAACACGGTATTATGCCTTGCTGATGTTTTTTAGGAAACAGAACAGGCGACATTGTAAGAATAAAAGGGTGTGTGGACCAGAAGTACTAACACCATATAATCCAGTGTCACATGACACCACGTGGATCGCGCTTAATAGGGGAAGGGTTCACATTGCAAATGGGTAATGACACCAAACATCAGTCGGTGTTCTATAAGAAGCACGTTGCATCAAAAGAAAAACAGACGATACTGAAGGATATGACGTGGCCGTTCCAAATTCTCACCAGTAATCCTATTAAAATGGTTTGGAATCAAGTGGACAGATGTATCCCTAAACCTCACGTAACAAGCAAGGAATATCTCTCCAGTATCCTTAGGGATGAGTGGAATCATATAGACTCACAACACCTACAAAACCCTATACTTTGATGAAAGCAGAACATAATTTTTCTGTTTATATCACACACGGTCCATCATTCTGATGTGACTACCACTTATGTTCGACGTCAACGAGCAATTACCACTCATAGCCGCAGGTGGAAGCACTAGTAATGAAGGGTATACAGGATGAGTCACTAACTATTGCTACCTAGAATAACTCCGACAGTATGATAGCAGCTGAAAAGCTTGTGGGCCATCATATGACGTTGGTTTTTTGTTGCTAGATGGGGTCGCGTCAGAGATATGAAGGTGAACTTTGTTTTTTTAAATGGGATGCTATAGTTTGGTACTTATTTTCTGATAGCGGCTATCGAGATGAATCCAATGATGTGTAACAGTGAGGTCTTTGAAGGTCAACGAAGGTCAGAAAGGTGGCATGAACGTCAATTTACTGAAAATGTTCGAAGTGATGACCATTGGTATCAATGCAAGTGCTGCCATCTTCTTATCATGGATTGAGTGGTATTCCTTATCACTGCGGCCCTTATCGAAGTACATGCTCTGACAATCAGTATAATTACCTTTTTGGGAAAATTAAGTACTTCATACAGTTACTGACCAAATTTTAAATTTTGCATTGCTATCATAATCTATTTATTAAGATGTTCAATGAAAAGAACCTCACTGGCTGTAAAATACTTTTATTAAAGGTCACGACCAGTTTCACATCTCAGGTAATTTGTACAAAGTTCATAAGGAAAAAGTTTTATACGAAGAATTCTCAACAAATGGTTCAAATGGCTCTGAGCACTATGCGACTTAACTTCTGAGGTGGCTCTGAGCACTATGGGACTTAACATCTGTAGTCATCAGTCCCCTAGAACTTAGAACTAATTAAACCTAACTAACCTAAGGACATCACACACATCCATGCCCGAGGCAGGATTCGAACCTGCGACCGTAGCAGTCGCTCGGCTCCAGACTGTAGCGCCTAGAACCGCACGGCCACTCCGGCCGGCAATTCTCAACAATGATCTGAACAATACAGTGATACTAAAAAGCAATATCATATGACAACACTTTGAAGGGTACTCACAAAGATTCTTTTTAAAATGTCATAGTGGAAGAGTAACTGTCTTAGAACCGCTCCCCATATTCACGTCAGGTTATAAACAAATAGCGCGCTAAAATCGGGATTCCATAGATAAAATGAAGGTAATTGCAGAACCTATAGATGTAAAACCTCTATAAAGACTAACGGGTCAAAGAAAGCTGCAGACTGGCAACACATCCAGACAATATCGATGTACGGACCCTACAGACGAGAAAAGCCTTACCATGCCACGAGCAGGAAGGGGGTTAAGCGGCGGCGGTCAAGTCGGCACTGACCGCTCTGCAATGCGGAAGATGTTTACAGGCGGCGCCTGCGGCGACGGAAACATACCCGTCGCAATTGAAGGTATAAACGATGGGAGGTGACTGTACGTGTGCTAAACTACTAAAAATATGTAGCACAGTACAGAAAAGACTGAGTTCCGTTTATAAAAGAGGGAATTCGTATGAACTTTCGAGCTTAATTAAAGTTTTACATTTTAACTATCAATTTACAGTATTTTTATAAAATATACATGAGGAAGAAGGAATTAGTATTACCGCTCAGGTTTCATTAATATTTAACATTTTCTTTTACTTTCAGCATATTTCTAGTAGTTTAGCACATGTTCAGTGCCGCTCTCCCTCCCCCCTCCTTCACTCATTCCTTAGCGGCGGTTTGTTTCATCGCCACTGACGCCACCTGCAAACATCTTCCGTATTACAGAGCGGTCAGTACTGCCTTGCCTGCTGCTGCTCAACCATTTCCTACTCGTGGCACGGTAAGGCTCTTCTTACTTACAGGTTCATCCAATGAAACTGTCTAGGCGTGTTACTCGTCTGCGGCTTTGCTTGGCCCGTTTCATCTTTGCCCTGGTTATGTTTATGTAGACTGATGCGACAGAAGTCTTGAGGTGTCGAACCTCCTTTTGACAGGTGTAGTGCAGCAGCGTGACGTGCCGTGGACTCGACATATCTTTGGAAGTCCCCTGCAGAAATACTGAGACATGCTGCCTATACAGACATCCATAACTGCGAAACTGCTGTCGGTGCAGGATTTTGTGCACGAACTGACCTCTCGGTTATCTCCAATAAATCTTCGATGGGAGTCGTGACGGGTCATTTGGGTGGCCAAATCATTTACTCGAGCTGTCCAGAATGATCTTCAAACCAATCGCGATCAATTGTGGCCCGGTGACATGGCACATTGTTATCCATAAAAATTCCATAGTTGTTTGGGAACATGAAGACCGTGAATGCCTGCAAACGGTCTTCTCCAGTAACTGATCGGTTCGGCTGGACTAGAGGATCCAGTCCACTCCATGTATATTAATGACAAAGGAGACAATCTGAGTAGCCGTCTTAGATTGTTTGCAGATGATGCTGTCATTTACCATCTTGTAAAGTCATCAGATGATCAAAACGACTTGCAATTTGATTTGGATAAGATATGTGTATGGTGCGAAAGGTGGCAAGACCCTGAATAAAGAAAAGAGTGAAGTTATTCACATGAGTACTAAAAGAAATCAGCTAAACTTCGATTACGCGATAAGTCACACGAATCTGAGGGCTGTAAATTCAACTAAATACTTAGGGATTACAATTACAAATAACCTAAATTGGAACGATCACATAGATAATATTGTGGGTAGAGCAAACCAAAGACTGCGATTCATTGGCAGAACACTTAGAAGGTGCAACAGGTCTACATAAGAGACTGCTTACACTACGCTTGTCCTCCCTATTCTGGAGTACTGCTGTGCGGCGTGAGATCCGCATCAGGTGGCACTGACGGATGACATCGAAAAAGTACAAAGAAGGGCAGCTGGTTTTTACTATCGCGAAATAGGGGAGATAGTGCCGCAGACATGATACGCGAACTGGAGTGGCAATCATTAAAACGCAGGCATTTTTCGTTGTGACGGGATCTTCTCATGAAATTTCAATCACCATCTTTCTCCTCCGATTGCGAAAACATTCTGTTGGCACCCACCTACAGAGGGAGAAATGATCATCACGATGAAATAAGAGAAATCAGGGCTCGCACAGGAAAATTTAAGTGCTCGTATTTCCCCTCGTGCCGTTCTAGAGTGGAACGGTAGAGAGACAGCGTGGAGGTGGTTCATTGAACCCTCTGCCAGGCACTTTATTGCGAATAGCGGAGTAATCACGTAGATGTGTAGATGTAGATGTAAAGACTGCCCACACCATTATGGTGCCACCACCAGCTTGCCTTGTTCACATGCTGGATCCGTGGCTTCGTGGGGTCTACACTACACAAGAACCCTATTATCATCTCTTACCAACTGATATCAGGACTCATATCCCCAGGTCGCGGTTTCCCTGTAGTCTAGGGAGTGGCGCTGCAGGCGATGTTGTGCTGTTAGTAAAGGCACCCGTTTAGGTCGTCTGCTGCCATTGTTCATTAACGCCAAATTTCGCCGCACTGTCCTAACGGATACGTTCGTCGTACGTCCCGCATTGATTTCTGCCATTATTTCACGCAGTGTTGCTGGTCTGTTAGCACTCACAGATCTACGCAAATGTCGCTATTCTCGGTCTTTAAGCGAGGGCCATCGGCAGAGAGAAGTAAACCCTGAAATTAGTTATTCTCGGTACACTCTTGACACTGCGGATCTCGGAATACTGAATTCCCTAACGATTTCCGAAATTGAATGCGCCACGCGTTTATTTCCAACAACCGTTCCGCGTTCAAAGTCTGTTAATTCCCGTCGTACGGCCATAATATCGTCGGACTTCTTTTCACATGACTCGCCAGAGTACAAATGACAGCTCCGTCAACGCACTGTGTTTTTATATCTTGTGTATGTGATACCCCCATGAACCACGGACCTTGCCGTTGGTGGGGAGGCTTGCGTGCCTCAGCGATACAGATGGCCGTACCGTAGGTGCAACCACAACGGAGGGGTATCTGTAGAGAGCCCAGACAAACGTATGGTTCCTGAAGAGGGGCAGCAGCCTTTTCAGTAGTTGCAGGGGCAACAGTCTGGATGATTGACTGATCTGGCCTTGTAACAATAACCAAAACGGCCTTGCCGTGCTGGTACTGCGAACGGCTGAAAGCAAGGGGAAACTACAGCCGTAATTTTTCCCGAGGGCATGCAGCTTTACTGTATGGTTAAATGACGATGGCGTCCTCTTGGGTAAAATATTCCAGAGGTAAAATAGTCCCCCATTCGGATCTCCGGGCGGGGACTACTCAAGAGGACGTCGTTATCAGGAGAAAGAAAACTGGCGTTCTACGGATCGGAGTGTGGAATGTCAGATCCCTTAATCGGGCAGGTAGGTTAGAAAATTTAAAAAGGGAAATGGATAGGTTAAAGTTAGATATAGTGGGAATTAGTGAAGTTCGGTGGCAGGAGGAACAAGACTTCTGGTCAGGTGACTACAGGGTTATAAACACAAAATCAAATAGGGGTAATGCAGGAGTAGGTTTAATAATGAATAGGAAAATAGGAATGCGGGTAAGCTACTACAAACAGCACAGCGAACGCATTGTTGTGGCCACGATAGATACGAAGCCCACACCTTCTACAGTAGTACAAGTTTATATGCCAACTAGCTCTGCAGATGACGAAGAAATTGAAGAAATGTATGGTGAAATAAAAGAAATTATTCAGATAGTGAAGGGAGACGAAAATTTAATAGTCATGGGTGACTGGAATTCGAGTGTAGGAAAAGGGAGACAAGGAAACGTAGCAGGTGAATATGGATTGGGGCTAAGAAATGAAAGAGGAAGCCGCCCGGTAGAATTTTGCACAGAGCACAACATAATAATAGCTGGTTTAAGGATCATGAAAGAAGGTTGTATACGTGGAAGAACCCTGGAGATACTAAAAGGTATCAGATACATTATATAATGGTAAGACAGAGATTTAGGAACCAGGTTTTAAATTGTAAGACATTTCCAGGGGCAGATGTGGACTCTGACCACAATCTATTGGTTATGACCTGTAGATTAAAACTGCAAAAAGGTGGGAATTTAAGGAGATGGGACCTGGATAAACTGAAAGAACCAGAGGTTGTACAGAGTTTCAGGGAGAGCATAAGGGAACAATTGACAGGAATGGGGGAAAGAAATACAGTAGAAGAAGAATGGGTAGCTTTGAGGGATGAAGTAGTGAAGGCAGCAGAGGATCAAGTAGGTAAAAAGACGAGGGCTAGTAGAAATCCTTGGGTAACAGAAAAAAGTATTGAATTTAATTGATGAAAGGAGAAAATATAAAAATGCAGTAAATGAAGCAGGCAAACAGGAATACAAACGTCTCAAAAATGAGATCGACAGGAAGTGCAAAATGGCTAAGCAGGGATGGCTAGAGGACAAATGTAAGGATGTAGAGGCTTATCTCACTAGGGGTAAGATAGATACTGCCTACAGGAAAATTAAAGAGACCTTTGGAGAAAAGAGAACCACTTGTATGAACATCAAGAGCTCGGATGGAAACCCAGTTCTAAGCAAAGAAGGGAAAGTAGAAAGGTGGAAGGAGTATATAGAGCATCTATACAAGGGCGATGTACTTGAGGACAATATTATGGAAATGGGAGAGGATGTAGATGAAGATGAAATGGGAGAAATGATACTGCGTGAAGAGTATGACAGAGCACTGAGAGACCTGAGTCGGAACAAGGCCCCCG